>NW_023501056.1:0-195000 GCF_014066305.1 Letharia columbiana
TTAGATTATTTAAATAGAAGTTTAATATATAAAGAAGATAATCTAATAATAAGAAGAGTTAATATAAAAAAGAAAGTTTTAAAGAGAAAGAAGAGAGGAAGAAAAGCTTAGATATCTATCGTATATATTAAATTTTTAAATTACTTTAAATTATTTAACTTAAATTAAATATTAATAAAACGCTTTCTCTTTAATTTTAAAATTTTAAATTTAAGTAAATTATATTTATTAAGTATTATTATTTAATATAATTTTAATTATTTTTATAATAATTATAATTATTATTATAATTTATATAAATTAAAAGATAAAAGATTTAAAAAAACGAGTTAATAAGTAATTATTTTTATTTAATTTAACTAGCGCTAAACTATTATAACTTATTAAAATTTTTATATATTTTATTCTTACTTTCTTATCTTTAAGTTTTACTATCTTTATAAAAATAATTATTCTTTAAATTAAACTTTATAATAATATACTTAAAATAATATATAATATATATTCTCTTTATTTCTAATATTAATATTTATTAGAATTAATATATTTTTTAATAAAATAAGTTTTAATTAAAATTAAGAATAGTTTAATATTTATAGATATTTATATAAGCTCTTTAATTCTTTTATATATATTTATTAATTTATCTTTTTATAATAATTAAAGTAGAAGAGATTAAGTTTAATAATTTATTATAATAAATATTAAATATTAATAATAATAATAATTTTAAAAAGTCTCGATATAAATTAATTAGATAATAATTAAATTTTTAATTAAAATAAAAAGCGAAGAATAAGTTTAATTAAAATAAAAATATTAAAAAATCGCGATAGTAAATAAATATATTTATATTTAAAAAGAAACTAATTAAGAAAATAAAGATAATCGATATTTTAATTATTAACTATATTATAATTATTAAAAAGTATAAAATTAAATATATTAATATATTATTATTATAAAAAAAATAAGTTTTTAAATAAATTAGATAAGATATAATAGATAAATAATAAGTAATTTTTAATTCTAATTATTATTTTAATAGATTTATATTTTAATAATATTATATAAGAAAAATATATAAGTATAATTATAAAGAAGTTTAAAGTTTCGCTTATCGCGTAAATTATTATATATATAAATAAAGATAAAAGCTTAAATTAGAAGGAAATAAATAATATCGAAGCTAAATAAGATATAAGTATTAAGAATAATCTTATTATACGCGTTAATAATTAAGTAAATTTTATTTTTTAAACTATTCGAAAGTATAATATAGAATTTAATAATAAGCGCTATTATAGTTTAAATATAATAATATTAACGCGCTAATTAATAAATATTAAACTATTATAAAAATCTTAAAATATTAAATATAATTATATTTAAAAGATAAAATTATAAATCTTTATTTATATATAATTAATTTAGTATATAGTAATAAAAAGCTTATTTTAAAAGCTACGCTATTTAAGTTAATATTTTAATTTTAATTACTATTATCGCTATTATATAAATAATATAAAATTATCTTTTATTTAAATATATCTAATTTTTAATTCTAATTATTATTATAAATATCGTTAATTTATTCTAGAATTATTAAATATACTTTTATATACTTTTTATATTTAATCTTTTTTTTATATATCGCGAGAAGATAGCTTAAAGAAATATAGCTTATTATATTAAGCTATAGTACTTTTAAGAGAATATTAAAAGATATATTAACTTTTCTAAATTAATAATTTAATAAAAAAGCTATAACTATAATACGTATAATTTTATATTAAATAATAATATCGAAAATATATAATAGATATATAAAATTATCGTTAACGGCTTTAATTACGAAATATTAGCGAATTTCGCGTAATTAATATTAGAGAAAGATAAGCTTTTCTTATTATTAGTAGATATAGCTCGCTTTCTTTTATATATATAGAGTAATAAAATATAATTATATTTAATTTTATATCTTATTAATTTAGCGTAGTTATTAACTAGAATAATAATTAGAATAATTACTTCTAAATATAGAAATTCTAATCGAGATATCTTATATATATACTATTTTATAATATAATATTATAGATATACTATATCGTAGAATATCTCGCTAAGATCTTATATTATATTAGATATAGAATAATATAAATCTTAATAATCTATATTATATTAGAGTATAATATAGTAGATTAATATTTTATACTATATTATATCTTTTCGACTAGTATAATAGAAGTAAACTTTTAAGTAAATTAGATAAGATATAATAGATAAGCGATAAATAATTTCTAGTTCTAATTATTATTTTAATAGATTTATATTTTAATAATATTATATAAAAAAGCACGCGAGCGTAATTATAAAGAAGTTTAAAATTTCGCTTATTCGCGTAAATTATTATATATATAAATAAAGATAAAAATTTAAATTAAAAGAAAATAGATAATATCGAAATTAAATAAGATATAAGTATTAAGAATAATCTTATTATACGCGTTAATAATTAAGTAAATTTTATTTTTTAAACTATTTAAAAGCGTAATATAGAATTTAATAATAAGCTTTATTATAGTTTAGATATAATAATATTAACGCGCTAATTAATAAATATCGAGCTATTATAAAAATCTTAAAATATTAAATATAATTATATCTAGAAGATAAAATTATAAATCTTTATTTATATATAATTAATTTAATATATAGTAATAAAAAGTCTATTATAAAAGCTACGCTATTTAAATTAATATTCTAATCTTAATTATTATTATCGCTATTATATAAGTAATATAAAGTTATCTCTTATTTAAGTATATCTAATTTTTAATTCTAATTATTATTATAAATATTGTTAATTTATTCTAGAATTATTATATATACTTTTATATACTTTCTATATCTTATCTTTTTCTTATATATTATAAGAAGATAATTTAAAGAAATATAGCTTATTATATTAAGCTATAATACTTTCGAGAGAATATTAAAAGATATATTAACTTTTCTAAATTAGTAAGTTAATAAAAAGATTATAACTATAATATATATAATTTTATATTAGATAGCGATATCGAAAATATATAATAAACGTATAAAATTATCGTTAACGACTTTAATTATAAAGTGCTAGCGGATTTTACGCGATTAATATTAGAGAAAGATAAGCTTTTCTTATTATTAGTAGATATAGCTTACTTTCTTTTATATATATAAAGTAATAAAATATAATTATATTTAATTTTATATCTTATTAATTTAGCGTAGTTATTAATTAGAATAATAATTAGAATAATTACTTCTAAATATAGAAATCTTAATTAAGATATTTTATATATATATTATTTTATAATATAATATTATAGATATACTATATCGTAGAATATATCGCTAAGATTCTATATTATATTAGATATAAAATTATATAAATCTTAATAATCTATACTATATTAAAGTATAATATAGTAGATTAATATTTTATATTATATTATATCTTTTCGACTAGTATATAAGTCTTATTATATTTAAAAATAGAAAAGCGATAATTTCGAGTATAAATAAAAGAAATTAAATATTAAATCGAGTATTAGACGTAACTTAGCTGATAATATAGAGGCGTTTAGATATAGAAAGTAGCTTACTCGCGCCTTATTATATACTTATATATCTTTAATCTCTATAATAAGATATATTATAACTACTATCGAGATTAAAGACTTCGATATATAATTATAAAAGGAGGAAGAATTCGAGAGCGAATTAGATTAAGATAAGATATTATTTAATAATAAGAAAGATTACGTAGTATAGATATAATAAAGTTATTCTTTCGCTATATTTATTTCGTCTTATAATCTATAGAATATATTACTTCTTTAAAAGAGATTACTTATATTATATCTATTCTTCTACGCCTAAATAGTTAAATCTAGAAAATTATTATATTATTCGTCGTTAAAGTATAGAATAGTTAGATCTTAATATCTCTTAATTTACGCCTTAAGAATCGAAAATAAGGTCTCGATCGAATTAAGATTAGGCGAGTATAAGGGTAGATACTTTAATAAGATATCTATATCGTAATATATACGAATAAATTTAAAATAGTAATATATTAAGACGTTATTATATATAATAATTAAAAGAGATTTACTTCTATTAAAGCTATCGTAGTAAAAAAGAATATAATCTTATACGAAGTTAATAAAGATCTCTTATATAATAGAGTCTTAAAGGATAATTTATAATAGATAGTCTTATATAGTAAACGCCGGTAGTAGACTTTACCTCTTTAATCGCTTAAACTCTTTATTAATCTATAATCTTATACTTAAAAGCGTCTAGTTATACTTTCTATCGTCTATTAAATTTAATATCTAATTAATACGAGGAGTAAGAGAATACTTATTAATTCGTTTATAAGTTATTAATTTATCTAGAAAGATTAGCTAATTAGCTTATTAATTAGCTAGCGTAGCGAACTAGCTAGTATATAAAAAGATATTATATTAACTAACTATTCTTTTTATTCGTTTATAAGACTAATTAAGACGTTATAGAGTTCTCTAGATAATACTCTTATCGACGACGAGATTAAATTCGTCGAAAAGTATATATATTAACTCGTCTAGATACGATATAGAGCGCTCTTCGAGATACGCGAGTAGTTATTTCTTAATATATTAATTTATAACTCTAGAGCGTTCGCTAGAGCTATTATTTAAAATAAAAACGATATTATATTCGCGCTAATACGATCTTATATTCTATAAAGTTTATATATTTATATTATACGAACTAGTTAGAATAATATCGTTACTATAATTTTACTTAAATTTCTTCTAAATAAGAGCGCGAATAGGCTTTAAAATCGGCGATAATATAGCGATAGTAATTATACTCTATAAGCACGTTAATAATTAGACTCTAATCCGGCTAATTCTTAGATATAGCGTATTTTAACCTCTTTCGAGATCTTAATTACTAAGTTTTTTATTATTACTACTTTTACGATTTAATTAAATTGACTTATCTTTATCTAGCTATCTTTTTACCTCTATAATCTACTATCTTATTAACTTCTTCCTCTTTCTATTTAATATTATTTAGATTAAAATTACTATAGATAATATAAGCTAATAAGAGATAGTTCGATAAAGCTATATTATAGAATATATCTTATTATTATATTATATTCTTATAAATTAATTTTATATATAAAAATCTATTAATAAGTTATTTAACGATATATTTCTAATATAGTCTAGTCGTCTAATACGCTATATATAGGGAGTATAGTTATAGAGCTTTATTTTAATATATCTTAGCCTATTTTTTTTCTTATTACTCTATATAGAGGTTCTACCTGATTTTTAGATAGTAATTACTTATAATCTACTTATAATAGCTATAGTAACTACTATTATAACGGCTACTTGAATATGGTTCTATATCTATATAATGTGAAATACCTCTTACGCACATTTAGCGGTGGTCACGGCGAAAATTTGATATTATGGGGTGGTTTCCGCCAAACGGGCGCTCCCAGCAAATGGTTTTGTAAAGAGGAGTATTACACTACGCAGCACGATATCGACGTATCATTGATGCTCAGAGTCCGGGTTGATGAAAATTTACAAGCTTTAAGAACCTGAGCCACACCAACTTTGCAGGATCTCAAGATACTCGTACGGTTCAGTGGTGACAATACAAGCGTACGAAGTACAGGGTCTGCCCTAGAACGGGTAGAGTGACGGACAAATACTTCTGCGGAGGGACTGTAACAATAAGAATGCCTGAGTGGATGCAATCCTCCCGCATGTTCGTACTGAGGACGTCCCCTGGATCTCGCTTTTCCCATTGTGCCAGTACACATACATAGCCTACGAGGTATAAATGACACGAATGGGAATAGTACGGCACGATTACCCAAGTATCCCTTTCCTTGTGGCCGGGACGTACACGCTAGTAGGGGTCAAATGTAGGGATTATCATTTGTCCAATGATCGCGGTTCACTGCGGCTTAAGACTTTGCTTACTCATGAGCGCGGCAACGTCGATCTGACCAATCCATACCCCTACATTTGACCCCTACTAGCGTGTACGTCCCGGCCACAAGGAAAGGGATAAGGAATGCGTTCATGTATCTGTCTATCTGATTTCTCTCATATCAAGTGAGAGTCTACCTAGTGATTCAGCACTGACAGCTCTGTATTACTCCAGGCCGTGAGACATTCAGTGAGACATTCAGGCCCAAATTTCCAGCAACTTTTCCATCCTCCTTGAGAGACTCAGACAAAGGGGAACGTTCGACCCACGTTTACCACAGTAATGAGAATTAGCCCGATACGGAGGCCCAATCAGTACCAAGCGTAAGAAAGTGTTCAACCGACCTGAGACATGGAAGCTTCACATGCGCCAGCACCATCTTCACTAGCCTCCTTCTTAACTTGCTCAGCCCCCCTGGATCACAAATCTCAATTCTCCTCCTGGACCTTCTTGCTCATCACAGCTCATTCATCACTAAAAATGCACGTCTACCAGTTACTGTCGTTCTCTCCGCTCGAGAAATTTCCTGGCGAGTTGCTTTATGACATCGTGAGTGCTCTGCCAAGGCAAGATCTGCTCCGTGTACGACTTGTCAGCAAAACACTTGCTACAGCAGCTGCATCTTCGCTATTCCATACGATCCCTGTGTGGCTTGGCCTCAAAAGCTTGGAGCAATTCAAAGCTATCTCAGAGCACCACCAGCTATCCCAATATGTCAAGGAGATTGTGTTCTCACCATTGCGGTTCATCGACCATGGGAGCGCGGATCAGTATCTTGATCAAGTACGCCGTTTGTCCAGCCACGGGTCCTCTTGGGAAGACTCTCAAACTTTGACCTCAGCAGGGCACATAGCTGCCTACAAAAGCTCCATTGAGACACAACGCCTTCTGTCCTCACAGGGTATCGACTCTAAAATCCTCATCGAGGGGATGAGAAGACTACCACAGCTCTCGAGCATCACGATTGACTTCTTGAACTTCAGCATTGGTTGTTTGGAGTTGATGACCGCGTTCGGAACACTGAAGGCTGGACTGTCGCTGACGTACGACTGCGAACACCTGCTTCCCTTGATCTTTGGGGCCATGATAGCTTCCAAAGCAAACATCAAGACCTTCAAGCTTGGAGAACATGAAGAATTCAGGCAGGATCTCCAAGGATTCGGCACCAGATGTTCCCTGCTTGAATTTTTAAGCTCTGCACGAGACGGTGGAAGAAACCGTCCTAGAACAATATCTTCAGAAGCCCTGTTGAACACGTTCTATCTCGCGGACGAGCCTGAAGGCAGGAAGACCTTGAGAGAATTACGTTCATTGGAGATCTCATCAATCGAGACGAATTCCGACCATGGAGAGGAGTTGAACGAAACAATGACGGCGATACGTCAAATCATAGGGCTCAGCCCAAACCTCGAGAAAGTCACCTTAGGTGAGATCAGTGACAAGGTTTCAGGGGAAATGCCGTCTTTGATAAGCGCATTCGGTTCAAGCAAGTTGCAACGTCTGCAGAAGCTGGACGTTTACAACTACGCGTCCGAGGCAAATGACATGGTTCATTTCTTTGGCAGCCACGCAGCCACCCTGGTCGAGATTCGGCTTGGCTGGATGACACTGCTAGATGGCAATTGGTCGTCGCTACTCACTCGATTGAGGCAGGTAAAATTTCTACGACTCAAGCATTTCGTCCTGAACGATTGTGATGACAATGAGGTCGACCTAGAAGTGCAGAACTACGTCCTAGGGAAGACGGACTTTGATCCTATCGTTGAAGCAAGAACGATGAGAGACAACTTAGCCAGTACATGATAGATACTAAACCCCGAGACCAGCAAATTTATGTAGCTATGATATGGTCCTGTGGACTTGACAATAGTTCAATATGATTGCAAACACTGCTGCGGCGCTTCGGCTATGTGACACAGCCTCGAGAACCTCTCAGAAGAGATTGCGCTTCCTGCCCTGAAGCCGACGAAGCTGGGCTACATCATATCTCGAGCATCGCTTCAACTGTTGAAAGAGACATCCTGTGGCGCAGTCCCGAGCGTTTCTGGGGACAGACGTTCGCATGGACTGCATTGTCGACTTGCGCTCTGCCGCTACGCGAACTGCTCACCTATAACTCTATTTTTCACATCTGGATAGACTCATCTCCCGATGCATCTAATCTCATGATCATACTCAAGGCGACGAATAAAACATGAAGCCTCTCTGGGCTTTTTTCATATCAAGCGTTGTCATTCCTTCCAGTTTTCAGACATGCATTGCTACAAAACTCCCATTCAACAGCACTCTGCCAGCAAACGTTGTCAACAGCACCTCAACCCCAAACATCTCCATCTTTGGTGACACGTCAAACATCTTTACATCATGTTCAGCCAGCGTGGCCTCCTGGCTTGGATTCGACAAACCGGTCCCCGACGAGTTCATCAACAGCTGCAGAACAGCGACCAACTTGCTGCAAGCAGACATCAACAATTACGGCAGCAGAGCCCTCGAGTTTGCACCTCGCTGGCGGAGGGGAACGCACGGCTTGGAAGTAATACGAACACCGATAAAGTACACCGCCGGTGGGTTCTCTTTACCGCTACCAGGTCTCTGAAGCTCATCGAAGTCATAGGCACAAATTTCGTCTGCACCATTACTGTTGTCGACATGGATATCGTACCCCAGAGATATGTGAAGCCTGCCCGATATCGTATTACGGATGTCGCAACTTTCTACGACATTCGCAATGCGCTCTCTGAGATCTGGATGCACTGTTTGTATGGACCATCTGAACGACAGGTTGGGTATGCGGTTACTGGTACGTCTCCTGGTGCTCATAACTCTGATCTGAGAGCTTCGGATTACTGTTGGTTGACGCTGTGGATAGGCCTCGGTAATTCTCTCGGTGTTTTCGTGTATGGTCAACATGCGTCAATAGCATTTGGTATGCCAAGGACTCCTATTTCAATGCCACTGCCGGCTTTTGCCATGGGAGATGGTGAGCAGTTGGATCCTTCTGGACTTGTCTTAGAAGATAATCTCCCAACTGGATAAAGAATCGGGAGTGCCTGGGTCAAATTGGGCAGATACACGCGAAATGGTAGCGCCATCACAGCAAATTTGAACAACCTTGACGAAACATTAGTATTTGGTCGTCACTCCGTTTCCTCCAACGTCGGTAGCCCAAGTCACAAATATAGAACGCTTCCGCTACGGAAGGCCTGATAACCTTGCATATGGGGAAAATTTCTGCGCGTATTTCTAGTCTGGTCCAGGTTGATCTGCATTATCTTGTATTAGTGATTTTGTACACATGGACGGCATTCTTCCCCATTTCTCATCTCATCTATACAAGGCCGTCTTCTTCTCATCCATCCCATCGAGATGCTCCCTATCAGCATTATCTCGTTGTTGGCGTTCTATGTCTGCGCGCTCGAACCGCCTTTCCCTCAGGCTGTTGTACAGGGAATGGCCCAGCTTAGCTATCTCCCCTCGTTGATCAACACAAGCCAATCATTTACGGAAATAAGCCCCGCTGAGCTCGCGGCCTTCCTGACCAGCGCCAGTACCGACACCACCGACCCCAAGAGCGAGCACGTTCCCGAACATGACAACCGGAACGATCAATGGACCTTTCGTCGTTTAAGGCTGAGTAGAGTTACAAGCAGGTACGTACGCGCAAGGTCAGCGCTAACACTGCACACACAAATCTTTGGCCCGGTCGGCAGCATCATTAGCTTGAAGCGCACGCAAGATCGCAGCACAGCTATTGGTAAGTTGATATAGAACTGAATGCTTATCGCGTGCGCGCGTTGATTCACGCTGACGATCTCGCTGCTGACTGTCCCTCTTGCAGCCGAGGGCCAAATTACGCACCAATCAGATAATGATGTGCATGATCCCAGAGAAGCCAAATTTTGAATGTCAAATACTGAACGAATTCTCTTACATCCTTTCACTGGTTCTCACAGACAGAGACCCTCGGTACGCCCGGCAAGCCCATACAGTTTCCTCCAAAATCGAGGCGAGTTGTACAGTACTTTCTGAACTGCTGAAATTTGATTAGCTCGTGATTCGAACCTCGACCGCACGTGATCATCGACCTGCCAAACCCTCAAGAAACGCTGTTTCCCGTTTTGAGACCTTCCTGTTCCTTCATGTTTGATTCATACCTACGCGCTTTTTGAGGCTATTGCAAGCCAGAGTCCTTACCATTGGAAGTCCCAACGTGTCTATCCAGCAATCTGAATTTTAGCAAACCCCCATTCGATGAAATGAGTTATTGCACTCCTTAATCAATGTCTGTTTTGGCACCGTGTTCCCCTTGCTCGGCATCATCATTGTGACTCTCCGTTTCCGCGCAAGGCAATTGCAGAAAGCCAAACTTGCAATGGATGACTGGCACTTCTATTCGAATCCTCTGCTATTGTAATGATTCTGATCTGATACTTTTCCAGGCTCATACTCCCCGGGTTGGTATGAAACTCGAACGCCAGCTCAGTCATACATGTCCTTGTACCACGATCTAGATCCTGAACATTGGAATGGGCGCCAGTATCATAGCCGGCCAGTATCAG
This sequence comes from Letharia columbiana, assembly GCF_014066305.1. NCBI lineage: Eukaryota > Fungi > Ascomycota > Lecanoromycetes > Lecanorales > Parmeliaceae > Letharia > Letharia columbiana. The sequence goes on from NW_023501056.1 coordinate 10,617, forward strand.
CAGCGGGCGTAGTCTATCATACACGTCCTGACAGTCTCCGAGCCTCAGATGTCAAAGGAAAGGCTCGATAGGGTACCCAACCCCGTCTTCAGCTGTTGAACACGCATCGAGCTTCGAGGAGTCAACTCTCACAGCGCAATCTTTAGCTGAAAAAGTAGGAGAGTCCCATCTTGACTTGTTCATGAAGGCAAGACTGATAGCTCAATGACACCGTATTTCTTTCAGACCCTGGCTCCGCTGGCTCTGGGTTTCGTCAAATGTAGTATCGTATTCTTCTACCGCCGCATCTTCCGCGTGGGTATGGGAATCAGCGATCCCTTCGATCTGACGACTAGAATTATGCTTCTCATTCCCGCATTATGGAGCACGGCTCTCTGTCTCGCTTTCGGCTTCATATGCGGCATCAATTTTAGCAGACATTGGATTCCTGTGATGGTCGCGGGTCTCCAACGTCCCAACCCTATGCCTATGACAATCGTCTATGTCATCTCAGACGCCATTCTTGACCTTATTCTTCTGATCCTGCCTATACCTTTGGTATGATAGGTACCTGTATTAATGCACTGATCGCTGTGTCTAACAATGCTGACAACAATTTCAGATCTGGAAGATGAAAATGCCAATGGGAAGGCGAGTCACTGTCATCGGCATTTTCCTTCTCAGGACTCTGGGAGTTGTCGGCTTAATGCCACCAAAAAAGGAACTCAAGGATACTGATACTTGAAGGGCTATAGTAACTTCATTCATTCATTCAAATGATACTTGACTTCTCACTGTACTTCAGCGGAGCATGTAAGCCGATGTCTTCATTTTTCGACCTCTACTAAGCTGAACAACAGCGCCTCTGGTCTTCGACGACCCCGATTGTAAGGCCCAGTTCTTTCACATTTGCACGCTTAGTTAACCCATAACAATCTTCGCATCCCGATTCCTCTACTGGGGGATTCTCGAGATAGGTCTCGCGATCATCGTTGCTTGTCTGCCAGCCTTGCAGTCCCCTGTCAGAAAGACTTGGCCAATCAATCTGTTACAAAGTGTTCAAAGCTTTCTACCAAGACACTCGCTAAGCTTTTCCAAAACGCGCATCTTTCAGAACTTAGGAGGTGATCGCTTCTCCTCTCAGGCTGAATACACTAGGACCCAGGTGCCTCGTTTCAGCGTCCCAGACGAGACAATAGGTATGGAAGACTTAGAAAGACGGTAGAGTCAGCCGAAAATTAGCGTTGAAGAGTTCTTCATTGTCTGTGCGTACGCTCTTTTGTACCTGTAATATCTTTTCGTAACTCAAACTATTTCTTCCATTCACCTTCGAAGCTGTACAATGAACAATAACTTAGCCCCAACTACTGATTTAGATTCTGACAGTCTTATAAACTGTTCTACATAGAAAGACCCTTCAAAGAAGACCCTATGCAATTTCTCTGAAGTTCTCTTCCTCTAGATTCAACATTCAGCGCGACCGTTGCCGAGACCGCAGCCACCCGAAAATATCTTCCGTCTTTCGCACTTATGAGTGTACAATCACTCATCTCTTTCGAGACTCTCATACGAGCAATCTTTCAAAATCAAACGTCCAGACTCATCCTCCACCAAACATCGTGTTCAATCAGTGCCCCCCTCGTGCCTTCACTCCAACAGTACTTCGACTCACTTGAGGAACGTCATCTGCAAATCCTCTCCCTCCCTACTCGCATCAAGTATAGAATGTTCCGACGAGGGAGATTGCAGTCACTTATTTCTTTCCAAACTGAATCTAGCCCCGTGCGTTTGGGTGAGACGCTGTTCCTCGCCTGACGACATGAGATCTCGGACATCTCCTCGTTCATTCCCTGTTGCTATGCTCAACATCATGAATCCATCCAAAGAACTTGTCAACCGTCCAAGAGTCCGAAGCCTTGTACATGTCGTAATTCAGGTAGGGTAGGAAGAGTGGTGTGTAGGTCGCATGAAGTATTCGATCTCAAGACTCCCCTGGGCCAGTATTTGTACCCCTCACAAATTGGGTGGTTGTTCCAACAGGTGGCTGGGAGGAGGTTGGGAATCTTATTTTTCGACAGTACACTCAAAATTGCGTCCAGATCGGGAGTAATGGCCTAATCGATCCGTACTTGATGGAACATGGAGAAGGTTCGTAAATGCGATGGGAACTTGAAAGATCCAAGAACCAATACCGGAAGCCTGGATCTGGCGGATGATGGCGCCTTTCTCATCAGCTGGGATAATCACGATTTGTTTTTTTTTGGCTCGACGAACTTCGACAAAATCGTCATTATACGCGGACCTATGTCTGCCAGATGGCTGAAAGGAAGAAGCCCCTGCACGGCCCTTGATTTTGTTAATGCTAAAAAGGTTCTAATAGATATACCAATTCCTAGTACTTGCGTTTATGGAGAATCGCTGGAAATAGATACATATCCCGATCAAATACACCAATGACACTAGACAGCAAGGCAGATGTTCTTCACGTATTGAATGATCAGGTCGCAGCTATACATGTCCGGTTTGCAAAACACATCAAATTGATTTCCAAAAACGTCACGGTGGAATCTCCACAGTGAACCACGTCCTCCACTCAGAGTACAACAGGCCGTTTGACCAACAGCCGAAAAATTCTCCTTGGATTCCGGTTGCACTATCGCCGCACCAGTCCAGAACTTTCATGCCGGTACACCCACGGCCGCCCTTGCCAGTTTCCAGCAACATACCGAGCCAACGGACGACTCCCGTCCCCCAATTCGAGCACCGTTTAGCAGATCAGCTCCACACAGCTGGAAACACTCTCACATCCCAAGTCGCAGGAGCAGCAAAGCGCCACAAGACCGCCTCCCAAATAGAGCCACAGGGCTCGCCGGGCGACGTTTTTTGTACGGGAGCCCTTTTCTCGCGGCGGGGGGAGAGGATGCGACCGTGCGACCAGGAAGCGAAATCGTCTCGCAGCAGTACACGAGCTGACACCACAGCTTCGAGCATGATTCCGGCCGCCGACTTCGTTCCCGGAACGTGCGGGGACGTTGGGCCTACGTGTTTGGGTTGCGTCGCTCGGAATTGTCACGGTTTGGAAGCAAGAATGGGGCAAGGGTGCTGAACGGTTTTCTTGGAATTTGCATGGGTTTGGCGGATTGGTGGGAGGGTCTCTTGGTAGGTGGTTCTTTCCTTTGCGACGCTGTGACTTTTTGACTGGATAGGTTTACGATCACGTTCTGTATCGTTGGATCTGCTTGAGAATGAGAATCATGATGTTTGCGATGTTGCTGTAGTTCGCTTTATTGTTGAGTCGTGCTGTGGAAGGAACGGGGTTTTGATGCCCCCTGAGATCTGTACTAACTGCCAAGACATGGGTAGTCTTCCGCTGTCCGCACAAACGCAGCGTTACCTGTTCCCGACCTTGTTGCCATGGTCATATGTGAGTGGGGAAGCAGAGATGGTTTTTTTTGTGGAAGTACTGTAAGGTGGATGGGCTGGGGGAAGGGGCGAATATGAGGGAAAGGGTTGGAGGAAAGTCAGACCATGACCGTGACGTCTTCGTTGTATACACAGTTACCATTGATCGGTGGCTTCAAAAGATGGGAATTCTCTTCGAGCCTAGGTTGCAAATGTTAACAGCCAAGATGCTGAAGGAGCATGGGCTGTTTGGGATCATTTTGGTAGACTTGGAAGTGATGGGACGTTTGTTTGGTGGGTGGCAGTTGTAGGAAAGACTGGGAATATTTAGGAGAGAGAATGGGTTACGAAAGGATCAGAACTAGGTTCGTTTTATGCATTCATTAAGTTTTACCTGGGGTGGGGAAAGGAGAGGTGGGGGCAAATGCATCGTCATGCAGCCAACAATGCGGGACTCAACCCCGGAGACAAGGGACGAATAAACAATGCGCCACAACTCCAACTAAGGGAACCCCCGATCTTCTCCGGCCGCTGAACTCTCGATCGTGAATGTCCGAGTCTCTTTGATGATGTGCGCTTCACTGCCTTGGCTCCCACCATCCCATCCTGACCCGTTCTCAAGAGCGGTGATGGTGGTGTCATTATTCTCTGTCCGGGCCAGCCTCGCCAGTTCTTTGCCCTTTTTTCTCCTCTCGTTTCCAGAACTCATGGTGGAGAGATTGTATGAGCCTTCTGGATTTAACTGTCGCATCCGCCGGAACTCATCGCTCCTGATAAAGCCGGTGTCAAGGATCTCGAAGAGGGGCTTGAGATAGAGAAAAGAGAAGGACGCTATGCTCATGCATTGGCCCGCTTGCGTGCAAAGTGCGACGGGCCAAATTTCGAAGGTCAGATCGTGGGAGTCTCGAGCTCTGTTCCAGTAGACAAGGTTACCGATCGAGGCGATACAGACCCTGGTAGTCCCGTAAGCATCACTGAAGAAATCCCATTCATTCCGAGGGGCATTCACGTAATCCGCAGTGCGAAGGCCAACCCCACAGAGGATTTCTTGAGAAGGGAGATCTGCACCTTGGATAAAATCCACACTGGTAGGGCGATCAGAGCGGCGTTGATCAAGATGTTCATCACTTCGACGCAGTTCCACCACATGACCTAGAATCTAATTTAGCGGCTTTCCAAGCAATGTCGTGGAAGTCGGAAGAGGGAAAAACCAACGCGATTGATGCAGTGGCCAGTGACGTAGTCCCATGGCTTTGGTGAACCACATTCGGCAGCACTGACTATAAATGCCGTGACAGTCCAAAGGATCGTAACGCTTCCCGCACCGAGAAGTAATTGCCTGTCTTGTCGCACTGGGGTGATGTTCCCAACGAACAGGACTACTGAGAGCTCGGAAAGGCACATGCTACTTATGTACAGTATGTTGGCAGCGTATGTAGCCTATGATCCAGATCAGTGTGGATTCAATTTGTACAATTGGTGACAGATGAGCCCACCTTCGAATAGGCCGAGATTTGAGCAGCGCCCAAGGCGGTGGTATGTTTGCCCAGCCCATTTGAGGTTCGGACGGTGACGGCAACGGACTGAGCAATCGCGAGAAACTTGATAAAAAATCGTTCAGGTTAGCAAATTCTAACACCCGTCTTGGACTGAGCCATGAGATCACCAGTGATGAGAGACTCGAATAGTCTTCAGACTTTATCGAGCGAGTGGAGATGATTTTAGTAGCACCTCGGGCCACCATGCTCAAGACCGAGATTATGCACAGAAACCATGTTATAATCAACACCAGGGGGGAGAGATTATCGCTTGCGATGAGTGTTCGAGCCATAGGGAAAGGATAGGTAGTCGATATAAGGAGATGAAATTGACTGACTGTCAAACTATTCATGAGACATTGAGTCGGCACTCGAGGGCGCAAGGCTCCTTGTTATCGACCAGGGCATGGAAGGAGTGATTAGGCTTCGCAATATCTGACAACGGATGTGCTGCAGCATGACCCATAAATCCATCCTTTTGGCACAGAACTATCCAGCGATCGATGCCGGTCACGGTAGCCTGGATGAGAAATTCAATTGGTGTGCACCGGACTGCCTCGACGCTTGTGCTTACAGCTGGGACACTGCTCATCTCTTATCACTTGACCCGGGACTGCTTGAGCATGATCACCTTGAAAAAGCGGCCATCTTTGGCTAGTCCACCCGACCCAAGAAACCCAGTGGCTACTAGCCATCATCTCATGCATGGATCACATTACTGTTGCGCCAACATTTGCGAAAGTTGCAGTGATTATTGTGCGTAGCCTAACATGACATGCGCTGCGAGTATACGTTGATACTTTCATCCCAACTGTCTTCATTTCGCAATCGTATCCTTTGGTTATGGCAGTGACATACGTCGGCTATTGGCGCAAAGACTCAGCCTGCCTACGAGTACTTTACCTAAGCGAGCTAAGGTACCTTAGCCCCGGGACATGACGGGGCGGGGCGGAAATAGCTGCCGTAGTAGAAGTGTTAAATAGTTCGGCACCCGGCACTCAACTCCCGTCGTCACGAGTCTCTCAGGTTGAATGTGTAGAAATGTATAAAGTACATTATTAGGAGCCAGAAAGTGGGCTCCGATTATCCTTTCTCCATTATCCAATAACAACCCAAGTCGGGTGGAGTGGACCAATCAGCCAAGCTTCTTTTTCACTATTGTCCCCACCGTTTCCTCTGTTTGGAACCCCCGATCTTGCAGGATCATGCGGTTGAGAAAGGGCGGCCGCCGGCAACGTCCGCTCTTCACCCTGGTGACCCTGCAAATTTTGGGGATGGAAGTGAAGTCTATTGGCTACCAATCGCGTCTGCATTGCCTCGGTTATTAGCCTAACATGCAAATCAACGTTGTTGTATTGCAGGCAAGACTGGCTGCCATTCTCAGTGTACTCGCATGCTGATCCTTGCATATTCTCAGCACGCATTGTCTCGGCATGCATAGAGCGTTTCCACATCATGCTTATAGAGGCGCAATTCAAGCATGACAAGATCCTCTACTCTCATCCGACCGCTGCAAGTCGCCATCCTGCTTGCATCTGTTCAGACTTTATCTTGCTGAACCGGCATTGGTCAGCGTTCCTTGTTTGTCCTCGCCGCTCGGTTGTTTGTGCTTTGCTTCACCTATTTCTCCTTTGCAAGTATGGCCGAGATGGAGCTACAAGAAGTTTATGAAGCTAAAGACGACGGGCTCCAAAGCCGTGGTTTTAACAAGACGTTCTCCCAGGACAACCGTGAGCAATAGCTCGATGTGCTCTCTCGATTGGGCAAACTGCCAGTCTTAAAGGTGCCATCCGTGTCCTGGCTTTGAGGAGAACCATGTGGAGCTGATAGTCATAGCGCAATTTCGGGTTTCTATCGATCTTGGGCTTTACCTGTACCATTGTAATCACCTGGGAAGCTGTGTTCATATAAGGGGGAATAAGCTACACTATTGCTGTGCTGACGTAGTTTTCCTCCAGCATATTCGACGTCTCTATCCTCAAGTAAGTCTTGCAAAAGCCTGGTCTTCTCCAATTGTAGCTGACCTCCGGCGACAGCGGAGGGCCCGCAGGCTTCATATACGGGTTTCTCTTTGTTTGGGCAGGGACCTTGGCAATTTATGCCTCATTGGGCGAACTTGCTTCAATGTTGTGCCCACCAACAGCTCCCTATGATCTCAGCTTATCTTTCCGATAGGGCCCCACCGTCGGTGGCCAATATCACTGGGTATCAATGCTTGCTCCACCAGGGTCGCAGAAAATACTCAGCTATATGATTGGTATACTCCTCATAGACTATCGACTCACAGATTTCGACTGATGTTTGGTAGGCTGGCTTACTGTTATTGGCTGGCAAGCATCATTTGCCACAGCCAACTTTGTCTCGGCAGCTCTTATTCAAGGCTTGATTGTCCTGACTCGGCTCAGTTATGACCCTAAACCGTATGAGCATATGCTATTGTTCAGGGCGGTGATGGCTTTCGCTGTATTCATCAACGTGCTTGCCAGTACTGTGTTACCGAAGTTCGAGGGTTTCATATTGGTCCTCCACATAGTCGGATATTTCGCCATTCTGCTACCGCTGCTGATCCTTGGAGAACACCAAGACCCTCACCAAGTCTTTGGCCTGTGGCTGAACCTGGGCAACTTGCTTACCCAAGGGACTTCGTTCATGGTCGGCCTTCTTGGACCCGTCTTCATGTTCTTGGGTGCCGACGGTGCAGTACACGTAGGTCACTACTGGGATTCTTGGCAAAATGGGCTGACCACCCTCTTTCTAGATGTCCGAAGAAATTCAGAACGCTCCGACTCTAGTGCCCTGGTCGATTCTGTTCAGTATCGTAATTAATGGCGCATTGGCTCTTTCGATGATGATCGCGACTCTCTTTGTCACTGTTGATTTGCAGTCTTCTCTAAACTCCCCAACCGGTTACGCCTTTGTGGACATATACGTCCACGCAACTGGTTCAACTGCTGGAGCAACGGCTATGGCTTGTACATTACCGTTATGCAGCTATTTGCCAACGTTGGCTTGTTAGCGTCATGTTCGCGGATGACCTGGTCCTTTGCACGCGATCGAGGCTTGCCAGGCTATAGGACTCTCGCGAAGGTAAAATGATGCAATATTCAAACACCGTTTCACCTCGATGTGGACAAATTCTGCCGCTGACTGCGTGTGCTCCGCAGGTCAATCCACGCACATCGATCCCTGTCGCAACAATTATCGCCACGACCATAACATCCACCCTTCTTTCACTGATAATACTAGGCTCATCTACAGCTTTTAACAACATTGTATCTATAGCAGTCACTGGATTGTCGGCATCGTATGTTCTGGCTATCGGGCTCCTCCTTTGGCGCCGCACTACCGGCGGAATTCGGCATTCCCCTCTCTCAGGATCTCAGCTCACGAACACGCCTGGTTTCGAGCTTAGCTGGGGCCCTTGGCATATCCCCGGCATTGTGGGACCTGCGGTCAACTTGTTTGCCATCATCTACGTGCTCGTCATTCTGTTCTTCAGCTTCTGGCCACCGGACGTGCCGGTCGATGGCGCTAAAATGAATTACACCATACTGGTCACAGGAGCGGTTCTGATTTTTAGCGTGACTTGGTACTTAGCATGGGGAAGACGAGACTATAAAAGGCCGCTGATCGATACTGCAAGTGTGCATTGAGTAGGAGACTCTTGTTTCACTATGAAGCTAGGAGAGGAGTCATGTTTGGGAAATTTATTAGGAAGGATCGATGGGCGGGTCTTGATACTTTGAAGTCAATTGGCCATACCGCATGGCATGCCAAGACCAAATGCAAAACGTCGTGAGAACGAATGCCGTGGCGGTTGTAACCTTTAACCCAAGAAACTCTACAGATTAGCCAACGCCAGCCCCAAGCGTACCCAAACCCACCTACAGCTCCAACTGCAAACCACCTGCTCGCATCCCCCTCTTCCCCAGCGCCCTCATCTCCCTAGATCCAGCCAGACCACATCCCCTCTTTCATCATATCAAACCGGCAAATACCCCAAGCCCGTCAACGAGAGCCACCCGTAAAGCTCGCTCCCGTAACATCGCAATCCCTCCCCACAACCGAACACATTCACTGCGCCCGAACCAAACCCAAGCTTTCCGACAACGTTCCCGGCCGCGTCAATGGGCATCCGATGGCCCACAATGAGCCTCTTCGTCCCGAAGGCGTGTTTGGATCTACCTAGCCTAGAAGTCCGTCGCGGCATCCTCTCGCGTGCGCTGACGCCTCGATCGGTTCCACCCTCGAAAATACCGGAAAGGAGACGCGGGTTCTCCGGGCCCTCTTTCGGCCTCTGCAGAATGCAAAGGATAGCCATTCTGGGCCACGGTGGCGCGAAGATGTTGTGATGGGATCTATGTTTTTTTCGATCGTCCCGTCCCGTCCAAGCTGTGGGGAATTCGAGCACGGGGTAGAGTCGAGTGTTTGACTTACTTGAAAGCTGTTGGGATTGGGACCTCTTGGGAGGGATAGTTTGGGCTGATGGCTTTGAGTGGAGCTGGGGGGTTGGATGGTTGGTGGGATGATTTTGGCGCTGCAATGATGGATGGATGGGCATTCGTCGTCACCACGCTCGCTCTATGTTAACGGTTTGGTGCAGGTGGTTGGTAGGTCCGAATACGATGCCGTGTGTCCCATGCTGCCGCTTCTCTATCTCCCCTGTGGATCCTTGGAGTGCTGAATAGCAGTGTTATTCAAGAGGAAGGATTAGATGGATTTATATACCACTAAATTGAAAAACTACATAAGACTTTCAAAAGCTAGGCTCGGGTTGAAGATGGTATCGCGCGGGTTGCCCGAGGTGGTTCTTTGACGACGAGGCGGCCGCCGCCATTCATAGGAGGTTCAGCAACATTCTTCATACCAGCCGACCACACCAACGCGCCACCTTCTTCACACCAACATCTTCCAACCTCACACATCGCCGTTCCAAACAACTTCCCGGTGCGGATGCGGAGAGTTACTCGCTCCAACTCCAAGTCATGAGAACTACCGTACCGCTACACGGGGTCTCGAAGCCGCAAGCCCGCGGCTGTCGTTTCCACATCACGCCTGCTCTTCCGCTCGCTTCCATGGCAATGCTGAGGGCCTGACTTCTCGGCCGGAATCTCGGCCGTTGGACACCTGGGATTGGTGTTTCGAGAGCGATTTTTCATCGCAGATATTGAACGTGCATGTGATGGGAGCTACGGGGTGCGGTGCTAGGAAAGGGGGAAATCGGAGTGTCGATTCGTCATTCGAGGACTCCGGCCGTGGAATTCACGGTGAGCACATCCCGCTGGCAGACGGGCGCGGATCTCGCAATGTTGAATGCATCGTGGCGGAGTATCCAGATTGAAAAAGGCTCTGTTATGCTATGAATCCCCCCCTATCACACCGAGTCGGATCCAACCATCGAAAACCCAACCAGCACCACCTACCCCAAGATCCACCTCGCCACCACCTCCCTCTCATCGCAAAACTTCCCCTACTCCACCAAAACAGCGAATCCCCTTCCTTCCTTCCTCCCTCCCCTCCCCCCCACACCCCTACCGACCCGCATCCTGCACCACCATCCGGTTCCACACGCACGCCCGCTCGTTAAACCACCGCAACCTCTGACCCCGCCGCCGCCAGGAACGCTCCGTGGCACGCCGGGCACATGGTCGCCTCGACGCCGACGACCTGGCTCGTGGCGGACCCGCATTGCTCGACGGCGGCTTTCCGGTCGCACGGGGTCCGGTCGCGGGAGCGGACGCAGCCGCAGCGCCATTGGGTTAGGGCGTTGGTGCACATTTTTTTTTGTTGTGGAGTTTCGGCCGGGTGGGTGTCCGGGTGGTTGGTTGGTTCTTTCGTTTTTTTGTGTGATTTGTTGGAGAGGGGAGAGGGTTGGGTTGTGGGGGTGCTGTGGGGTTCGAAAGTAGAGGATTGGAGGGGAGGGGATGAGATGTTGGATTATGTAGAGCTTGTCGAGGAGAATGCAATTGTTTCAAGGGATGCAAGGGGAAGAGACAAGGGCGTTGTTCACGGTAGCACAATGGTTTCATTGTTCTCAGTATAAGACTTCTCAAGCTCGAGATTGATGCACAAAGGCGTCTCGACAGGTCTGGAAACAGTAGCGACGACGTCGCAGTCTGCCTGCCTACCAACAGCATATCCAGGTCATTGGCTGACCGCTACTATCAATAAGACAATGCTGCAGCGGTGGAGATGCAGAGGTGAGCTACCCGCATTGAACGAACCAGAACGACCTAACCTTAAAATGCTGTACGAAGCCCACCATTCCACCAGGTCGGTAGACGGTTCCCGGGCTTGGAAGGATAGGTGCAGACACCGATGACGGAAAATCGAGGTAGAACCCTGAGTGGCCCGGCCCTCCTGCCCACTCGTCGCCTGGTCTGGAAGCCCATCGTGCATGGCGCGTCGAGGGCGACGATGGCCAAAGCGATTCCTTGACCGCGACGGACACGGGGCCACCACCTCCAAGGACTGGAATCTGTATGGTGGTGGGGTTGTAGGAGCCAGCATCGCGTTGTCATCAGATCGGATGCGAGTGGCTTTTTTGAACTCGTGGTCCTACGCTACTCCATGAGAGGAGGAGGATCATGGCGACCGAATCAGCAGCTTGTGTCTGACAGGTCCATCGCTCCGGTTCCGCGAGATCCGCATGGTATTGCAGGATGTAACTCCAAAGCCTGTTCGTTTCCGCTTGATCAAGAGAATGGTGAACCTCTAGGCCGGCTGGGTCATGGTCTGCACCGCGTTTGAAGGAGAAGATGCCCCGGTGCCTACCTGATCGAGGCGATTATTCGTGTCCGCAAAGCTGACTTCGTAGGATCGCGAAAGAAGTTGGTCCACGAGGTCGGCGACTTGTTCTCGCATTTACGAATTCGGCAGCATGAAGGAGCGGATCAGGCAAGTTCCTCGAGTAATCTTCGATATCGTTGAAAGGCATAGAGCCTCTGCCTCGCTAACGGGCTATTCTCTAAGAATTGTGTTTGACTGCCAGCGAACGTATACCTAGCGTTCTGGGGAAGTTGGGAAAAGTATTTCACGGTCTGATGGACGGGTTGTAGTTTCCTAGAATGACCACCCAGCCCACACAGCGGAAAGGATGGACCAACCTGCTCGACCAAATTCCCACAGCGGTTTGCCAGCCGCCGAAGGATGCTCGCAACGGGTATCTGCTCGGCCACTCCGTATAGCGCGATGGCGATTGCCGCCATGAGCGAGTGAAGCGTGCTAGATCTATTGAGTCTTTGCGGACAGAAGTATCTAGATTTAATTATTTTATTCTTGGTCAAAACCAGCATTGATCTTAGATAGCGCCCGTAGTTATAGATCTTCAAGTTCTTTCGGGGTGGTGCGAGAAGCTCTGATGTGGTACACTCGTGTGTCCACAGGAAACAATGATCAGATTTGTCGTTATTCTCGATGGCCATGTGGTGTACCTCATCATTCTGATCTTGACCAAAGGGACCCAACCTCATCTGTCCAAACCTACATGCTGCATATCATCCTTCGTCTGGTTCTGGATCTGAAATCCTGGATATTCGGTCACTGCTTTCCTCAATGCCAGTTCTGTCGACTAGCTAGCCAAAGTTTGACTGTAACTTCGCCCGGGTTACCACTCACAAAGCAGGGATGGAGAATATCGAGAATATATCTGTAGTGGCCAGTGTGCTCATTCAGAGCGTCTTTGAAGAATAGAAGACTTAGAGTACTCCGTGCCGTCCTACAATGATATCTTCGGTCTCAGTAGTAATAGATCTTGCTGCAGACTTCTCTGAGAGCATTTAGTTCCATTATCGCTTTCGCATCGTGCTGAAAATTATTAACAGCCGGTTGGTAGGTATCTAGAATATTCTGTAGATGAGATTGGGGTACTCTTGGTTGCGATTACCAAATGCGAATTGGGACTTCAAAACTCAACAAACCTTTGTCAGCCATGATAAGCCGATATAGAGTTGTTTGGAGTAGTCTCTCCGCGTTCTTTCCAGATATTGAATATTCATCGATCATGAAAGAAAACGGGGATGAGCGTCTGCTTCCTCATTGCTGCTTTCCTGAGAAGTTCAGACGTTCCATGTTTTTTGTGGTTCATTGCATATCTCACCAAGGTCGATTTGTCTGAGCCAAGTTTACCTTGTATCCAGATTGTACAAGGTATTTATGGCTGCTGTCCAGGACTGAACGAAACCTCAGGGCCACGGCCAAACACCCATTTAAAAGTGCCCTTACGAGCGTATAGACCTCATTGACTCCTACCTACCTCTGCGCATGGTAAAGGCCTAGGAGGGTATCTGTCCACAGGCATAAGGGCTACCTGCCAGCTTAAGATTAGAAGTCTGCGTCCTACCTTGTCCAGTGTATTGACAGACTTCACGATCCGCAGTGTCTGAGGAAGTTTGGGTCTTTATACCTTCGAGCAAACTTTGGGGGGAAGACCCTTTCTCCCTGCCCACCTTGCCTTTGTTCTCGATATCATTCATATCCCATACCCGGCGGCCAAGGACGATGCTGAGACCGAGGAAACCCAGAGTCAATCAACTCTGGACGTTTTGCCCGTCTTCGAATGATTTGCGTGAATATCAGTGACAATCGCTGTTGGACCTTCCGAATTCGAAGAAAAGTGACCAGCGATTCTGAACCGCCTTACTCTAGTACTCCAGACTGATGGATTATTGAACGTTTTCTAATAACGTTCACCTGCACACCGTTCGCCCTTTCTACTTTCTGGAAAGAACGAATGTTGATATTACACTAGGAATCGGTCAGCGTGGAATTGAAACCGGTATGCACACGTTCCAAGGTTCCGAAGTTGTATTTGAAAGCTTGCAGAACGCCCAGATTTGGCGACTCGCCCCTTGTCTGGCGACTCTCAAAACAGTCTCTCCTAGAGCTGTAACAGAAGCACCTCGGTGCGGCGTCCCTAGAAAGCGGACGCGAAAGGTCGTTGGGGCAATGGCTTTCGGATATGCGGAAGCGCTTATTGACCGAGTCCATACCTGTATAATCGAGTTTTCAGCTGGACAGACGACGGTTGAGGTCAAGCGAAGTATGAAACGGAGATGGAGCCTGAAGAAAGGGCGTCTCGAGAGCAAGCAAACGCAAGAAATCAATGTGCTAACAATTCAACATTTGAGGACAGCACCTACGTCCTTGACGACGATTTCCCTAGGGGAATGCAGAATGAATATGATAGGTCGTGTTTCAGCCTCGGTAACGGACATTCGAACATCAGCTACATCACAAAGAGAATTGGCGGTATGCTGGCGAACCGTCGCAGTAGAGGCACTAGACAAGACATGGTTGAGTCAACGTCATACGCCTAGGGGGGTTTACGTACGTTTAGATCCTCTGTGGCAGTAGCCCTAGGGGCGAAAAGACCAAGGATGAACGTTGAATGCCAGCGCTACCTAGAGCCGATGCCTTAGACTTCTGTCCAGACGTCGAGAAGAACCTTTTCCATGAAGCCCTTATTCGATCGTCCCTCAACCTGTCAGATTCGTAGGCGCTCGATGCTAGCTGTTCCTTCAATTCGCTGGACCCAGTCCAGGCATGAATTGGATCGACGAAAAACATATGGACGAAGAAGATGCTTCAACGACTTACATCCCATACGCTTCCACCAGCCTCTCATACACCTACAAGATCCGCACCGCCACCGCCGTCATCAGCAGCGCTTGTCCAGCTCCATGTAGAACCTCCAGTCGTGAGTTCGATTTTTGAATCTTTGCGGCTGGTCGCCCTCCTCCAAGTGGACGGGTTGCTGGTGAGCGATGGCGGCGAGCAGCCACTTTTGTCCTTGGCGGATTGGATACGTCAAGTGGCGCCGATGATGAGGGTGGCGGGGACGCTTGTGGGGGGGGGGGGGGGATGGGGATGCTGAAGAGGCTGGGGCCAGCTAGTGAGGGTGATTATAGTGGTGGATATGCTTGGGGTTAGATCGAGTAGGTGAAAGATGGGGAGACGGATATATCGAGGGAGGAGAGTGAGGTGGAAAGCGATAGAGAAGGTGTGGGAGGGACGTAGATGCAAGTTGGGACCAGGCGGAAGGCTATTAAGATAGGTGATACCCACAGAGGCAATGTTGTGGGTTGGTGCATTGCCAATATCATTGGGGTAAGGTTGACGCGTCGGTATTCAATATGTAAATTGGGCTTTAGAATCTCTTCGGACGCGAGGCTCATGAGACCTATGCGTGTCAAGCCATGAGGCATTATAATTGATGTTCTGATACATTGCCAGCACTTACATGATTCTGGCTCGCTGGGGACTAGGTGCTATTGAGAGGCGCGAGAAAGTTGGGTGTTATGATGGCTACGGCTAGACGAGTTCTTAAGAGTACGTCCTTTGAAATTAGACACCAAGAATGCTGAGCTAAGAGAACTCCTTGTCGAGAAAATAAGGTACCTTAACTAGTAGTAGTAGTGGACGGTTCATTCGTCATCCTCACGACTTCACGCATAAGCCTTCCGTAAAGAAGGTCTTGGATGATGTCTGACTGACCAATGGCTGCATGCTAACCAAAGCACGTTCGCTCGTTGCGCGACTTTCTACCCTAGCTATATGCTCTCCACGCTGTGCCTCTGTGTGCCTGAGCTCCTTACATCGTACTTTATCCACGTTCACACGGAGCTGTCTCCTGGCCGTAAATCCCTGTCGTACTTCATCGAAACGCTTGCCAGGTAGTGAGGGACTCTAGTCGTAACGAGCAAAACCCGTCCTGCTTCTACTTTATTTGCGATGAAAACTCTTCATGTCAGATGACCAGCCCTAGCCCTATGAGGGTACGATGTCCACGCGACAGCGCCTCGATCTCCGTACTTGCAAGCCCCCACTTTGCCGGGGGAATCTACCGTGGCAGCGGTCAACCGGGTCCCGGACTCCCGTGTGAGGTTCAACCCGGAGGTACCTCCGCAACTGCCGAACCATGACAGGCAGCATGGAAAACCTTGCAGAAAGCCGGTGCCTTTGTGAAAAATTCGGTGATTGCTCCTCAACGCAAATCTGTGGGTACCAGCCACGCTTTCCCCCCCCCTGCTGCGTTGGCTTTCGGATAAGCTGGAAAGCATATGATTAGATGTAAGGCAGCACTTACTTTATCGACCTGAGTAAACTGGCCCTGGCAGACTATTTGCAAAAAGGCATCGTCTAAATCGGTTATAGCTGTTGGCACCGTCCGTGGTCAATGAAAACGCATTACCGTTTTAATTGGCATACAAGATACTATTTTACAGACGAAAACGTCCGCAAATCGTCGTTTGGAACTCCATCTTATATGCAAAGGGACCTTATAAGTTATGACAGTGTGGTATCGTATAGCCCAAAATGGTCCACACGGTTCTCTAAGGGGGGGTTTGTTTCGAACTCCAATTGCTAGAATCAATCAGTATTACCAAAAATACCATCTTTAGCGCTCCAGTCAGGGTTGTCTCCCCACCCAGCGTGGTCACTGGTGGTGACTACCGTCTTACAGTCTAACTGTTACATAAGGTACGAATGGCATGACGATCATCGGCCTTTTTGGGCGACAAGTGACGGGCTTGGCAGGTGGGAAATGGGGCATGCTGATTGGGGGAAGTGTGTCCCAGCGGAGCTAAGAGTATGATGGGAAAGTCGAGCAATATGCATAATATGTATGTACCATGACGGACTGCCGGAGGGCAATTTCATCTGGCGCTTCGATCTACGATCTCAAAATGGCATGTCCTTTAGAATTAGGGGGGATCCTGTAGGGTGTATCTCCGGTTACTCCTACCTACCTTAGGCAAAAGAGGGGAAATCGTACCGACAAGAGTACAGCACCACTGAGCACAGTACTATTAGGCTCAAGGCTACTAGCAAATCATATCTCTTCGACTTATTGACACTGGTCCGCTTCAAGCTTTAGTTTCTGAGTAGGACCCGTCTCGCCCATTCTTCTGTTACAGCGAAGTCAATTACTTTACTGAGCAACCTCCGAGCTTCCGCTCTCCTACACTCCACTTAAATGCTCAATCTTTTCCCTTCCATCCCACCTTGAACGCCACCCATCTTCATAAACATCCCTCAATATTATATATCACGCTGATAACCTCGACTTGCTCATCAGAAAGCGCATCACTCACCGTATAATCCGTCATTGCAAAGACAATCTTTGGGAAATTCCATCGCGAAAGGCCCGTACCGAGGTACGCTCCGCCAGGAGACACCTCCGTTTTTGCCACCCCTTCAATGCACTAATACAACAAACAGGACTCCTGTTCGGCACCTTCGGTTACCTCTCATCACCACCCATCATGACTGCTGCAACGCAAGGCTACATCTCACCGAACCCTTACGGTGCCGCCAACATGTTTGCCCGCAACATTGCCAAGAACAACGATTTCATCAAGACCTTTGGCAACACACCCACCAATAATCATACCATCGAGCCACAGCAGACGGAAAAGTATGGTGCAACTCGAGATGTTATTCCCATCTCCATCAACACCGACGAATCCTCCTTCTTCGACTTCGAGCCATCCTCTAGAGCCGAATCCCCATACCAGAACCAGTTCTCGACCCCTGGGGCGTCGGGTGTGTCATGGAGCAATGAAGCCAGCTTCCGTCCCTTCACACCACCGAGCTCTGCCTCCTTTTCTCCAAAGAGCTGGCCTTACAATAGCTATAAGCAAGACACCCCATCCAATATCTTTACCAATATTCACTCAGCCAACACGCGTGCCCATTACGGCCAAGTCACTCCACCAGACGACGAGAACGACAACGAGAGCCTGCTGGACTTTCAGCTTCGCGATCAGCTCGAGCAGCATAAGATGCAGCCACCGCAGGATACAGGCAAAGGAAAGCGGAAGCGTAACTCTCCCACCAACGACTCGACCAGCCAGTCACCACCTAAGCGCACCCGCAAGTACGCATCACGCGGCTCAAACAAAACCAATGAGCCCATCAAGCCAGAAGACGTCAAGCGTTCCAAGTTCCTAGAGCGTAATCGTGTTGCTGCATCCAAGTGTCGCCAGAAGAAGAAGGAATGGACTCAAAACCTCGAGAACCGTGCCCGCGACTTGCAGAAGAACAACACCCAGCTCCGCCTGGTAGTTGATTCGTGTCGACAAGAGGTGCTGTTCCTCAGGGGAGAGCTGCTGAAGCACAGCCAATGTGACTGTGAATCAATCCAGACTTACATCAAGTCCGGAGCCAACAACTTCGCCGACCATAAGCAGGAGGACGACCTGTTCAATCGCGAGATCAGTCCTATTGGAAGTAGGCCACGAAGCCGTCCGGGCAGCATTGACTCCGAGTCCGGTGAAAACAATCTCGGAAGCACGTCTCCCCCAGCTGAGCGAAGCAACGCCTCGATCGCCGACGATGACAATGCCTTGGAAGCCTTGCTAACAAGTTCGATGAAGCATGACACGAGCGACGAGGGTATTGCGTCCGCTGTGGCTATTGCTGCTTAAGCGCCAGCTACCCTGTGGCCTCCTCTGCTCGAGAAACGGTCATGGTAGTCGTACCTGTTACTGGCAGCCTAGCAATAGGTACTCGGCTTCTTGTAACTTTGATCACCTCATGAAGCATCAGACCATAATATCGACGAAACAGCTGCTGGTGGCTGCTACCGCCTTTGCACGCTTTCCAGACAAAACATGGCTCGCTTCATGGCTGGCAGCTTTCGTTCTTCGGCCGGTGTACGATTCGGCTTCATGTCTGCTCCTAACGAGTCTCTTAAGATACCACGGCACTATAGCTAAAATGCGCGATTTCATTTCAATTTTGGGGAAGTGGGATGGTTGTACTTACTTTATGATACCACCACGAGCACATAACTCTAGTTAGCCCATGAGACAAGCGTACTTGCGCCAGCAATACTTTCAGTCTGATATACTGTGTGACACGCATGGTACTGCGAATGCACGTTGCCTCACGCCGAGTTTTTGACTTTCTTTCCCCTGTCGACAACAAGACCGATTTCAAGAACGCAGGCTTACCCAAGCATTCTTCTACTCGATGTATGTTGGTTGCAAGGAGAGCAACCGCGACAGAAATGAGTCTTGATCTTCAACATAATGGGGCAAAAGATGAAAGATTCTTTCTTTCTTTTGCGCAATTTCATCATCTATACGATGGGGGCGCAGCGGCCATATGATACAGACATGACGCACCGGTGACGCACCGATCGTGGCAACCGGCGCGCGTCATTATGCCCTCACCCTTTTTCGGTTCCCCCGATCCTTTCAAGTACGAAACTCGATATCCCAGTCCTGCTTCGATTGCCAACGGTTCCCCGATTTCTTCTCGTGCATAATCTTGCATGATATCGCGGCTGTTGCCCGAAAGTCAAAAGGCAGGCTTTTTCGTAGACGCTAGTGATTCTTTCTCTCTCTTTCTCTCTCTCTCTCTATATGTTCTACTCTATCCTAGAAGCGTATCATCTAAATGCTGACCTCTCCTTTCAACGTATCGGACAACGTATCGGACAATGGTCTGTAGATCTTATATCTTAGTCCCTTTGTAATCGAGGTCCTGCAAATATCGACCGCGATCCCATCACTCACACGCACATCTTTGCCTACATCTCCTTTACTCTGCAGCTTTTCCCCGTTCCTTTCCAACCAAGCAAGTAGCAGTCGCGTCGGACCTGCGTCGCCGCTGTGGAGACGTGTCGGGAATACAAGTCATCTAGCTAATGTACTGCAGCTGAGGTCTACTCTTTGTTACAGACCTCATCGAACAAAGTCCCTCCCCTAACTGATATTCAACAACAACAACAACACCATCCCCGCCTTCAACGAACCGAACGAACGGTCCATCAATCACCGTCCATACGCCATCCACGTCCATGCAACCCGTTATCCCACCCCAAAACAACACCCATCGACCTCCGCACACGGAATCCCCATCCCGCACGATCCTCGCCAACATCGCCATCGGAAAATACGTATTGAATTTGCCGGGAATACCGCCTGCACAAAGGTCATGTAGGTAGGTAGATGCATGCATGCGTGCCATTTTCCGGGGAAAGAAAGAATTTCCTCCGCGTGTTCAAAGTGCCCGTTCCCGGTGAACGGGACTGGGGTGCCGATGTGCGTCGCTGGGTGGCATGGCCTGCATGCTGGATGATATCTGCACCCGAGGGTCTGCCTGACGCGGAAGAACGTGCCCGGAAGAGCTTGGTGACGTACCTAGGGCGTTCGGCTTGCGGTGGAGGATCAAGTAAAGTACCTATGTAGACGCGTCTGGTTTGGCGGATGGATATTTACAGGTGTACAGAGCTCGATTTTAGAGAGGTTCTCCTCCCCCTTTTACCGTCTTACGCCGTACACTGTGACTATGATGGCTCTCAGCGCTTCCAGATCAGACACCCTTCCTCGTCTTGATCACATTTCCTCGCCAGCACCTCTTCCACCTTCTCCCTCGTCCCTGATCTCCTCCCGCCCTCATCGAAGAACTTCGCTATCACCTTTTGGGCCTTCTGCCCTCCCTGCTGGACCACGCCTCGTATTTCGTCCTCCCTCACCAGACCCATGCGGAAGGGGTACTCTCTGTAGTCCCTTTCCTGCTCGTTCCGCAATTTCATCGGGAATTCGCCTTCGTGGTTGAAGAACTTGTTAACATCTTCCCTGGTGACACCTTGGAGCGAAGGAGGATTCCAAGTCGGCTTCGTCGGAGGTTTGTGTATCAGGCGTGCAGAGACGCCGCTGCCGAAGTCGGGATGCGACATGAACCTGCCTGCAATGTGGTATTCGTTCTTGAAAGCTTCACCAATGGTCCATCGGCGGCCCAGCTCCATTTGCTTCAGCGTTACCTTGAGACTCGTCGGAGAGCGTTCTGACAGAGTCTCGAGGGTGCTATTCGCCCAATCTCTGATATGTTCTGGGAGCTTCGTGTCCTTCTCCTCATCCTCAAGCGCATCGATGATGGCCTCAATCGCCCCATAGCCAAAACAGCGATCAATCGCTTTTCGCAGCTCGCCCGCTAAAAGCATCGGCTCATCGTGCGGTAGCCCCGTCTCGAATTCTGCAATTGTAGCCGCGATGGTGGCGAGGCGGGAGTACATGTCTTCGTAGTCTTTGAACTCGATTTCCGCGAGGCGGGCTGTAAGGGATGAGAGCGAGGAGGAGTGGACGTAATGGGTTGCTACACCCGCGTAGAAGGCGTTGACGCCCTTCAATCGTTCGGATGTGAGCGCGAGGTAGGTTCCTATACTGCCTTCCAGCCTGGGTAAAAAGAACGAGCCACCAACATCGGGGAAGAAGCCGATTGAGGTCTCAGGCATGGCAAAGAGCGTTCGTTCGGTAGCTATTCGTATGGGAGCATGTACCGACAGCCCAACGCCGCCGCCCATTGTAACACCGTCCATGTATGCGATGTAAGGCTTGGGGTATGTAGCTATGAGATGATCAAGCTGGTATTCGAGCGCGAAATAGGCCTGACTCGCAGCTTGGCCTTCAGGACCAGATGCATTGAGCTCGGCGAGAGCTGCGACGTCACCGCCGGCGCAGAAGGCTCTAGGGCCGGCACCACCGATGATTATTACACTGGCCAATTGGGACTTCTCCCATTCCTAGAAGTAGCAAGGGTTCAGCTGAAGGAGTAAAGCAGGCAAGGTTGGGGTGTGCGGACTTGGAGTCTAGACATTATCTTGCGTGCCATTGAGCCATTGAGGGAGTTGAGCTTCTGGGGTCGGTTGAGCTCGATGGTACGGACACCGTAGATGGGGTTGAAAAGGACGTCGTCGGGGTCGTTTCGGGGTTCTTCCTTTGGTGCCTGAGGACCTGTGGCCATCTGGAAGAATATCAGTGCCGTCATGGCAACACCGAGCCATAGCCAAGGATTGCGAAGCTCCGTACTGTTGCAGCTTGCCCTGATATTGCAGGATTGAGAATCTTCGCTTTAAGAGGCATTATAGAAAGTGGGGACCGCGAGAGCCTGCTCAGCGGCCTATATGCTGTTGTGCAGGAAGGTCGTAGGAACATCAATGGCAATAGAGCTGGCATTGCAGTACGTCAATCCAAGCGTTGAAGAAGGGAAACCTTTTGTTTCCCGATCTGTTTACGCTTATTGGCGCGAACCTCGGCTTCGGTATCTATCCCGAGCCTATTCGAAGTGATGAAGTATTACCCCTTGACACTCATGAAGTCGAGGCAGGGTGTGAATACGATAAAGGTTACTTGAATTTGGAACTGTATGCATGGTAAGGCTGAATGGTTGCAATTGTATAGACCCAGCTTCACCAACGCCTAATCTCAGTCATCTGCGTACAGCAGAAGGCACCCTCATATTCAAATCGCTCGAATGCTCCCTCAAGATCGCATCCAATGATCTCTTCTCAATCACCACCCTCCCAAGCTCCAAAAGATCTTTGACATCAATATCCGCCTCCTCTTTCACTATGCCGTGCTGACCACATCCCGGCTGCTCTTTGGACCCATTCAAAGCCTGAAACAATTTAGGCATCACCCTCCTCGTGACGATCAAAGACCTCGCGTCTCCCTTCCCCCAATGATTCCACTGCATGATCTGCTTCATGAACCTGGAATCCTCATTCTCAATATCCTCAACTTTCTGCACAACAATCAGCTCCCCCCTTCTATACCGGTAACTCAGCGCTGTCCGCCATGCCAGGTCGTAGATCTTGCGCGGTAGCTTGGTAGACATATCCCTAGGCTTGGGCCCAAACGCCACACCGCCTCCTTTAAGCATGGGACTCTTCTTGTCACCCAGTCGAGCTCTGCCTGTGCCTTTTTGTGCCCGTATTTTGTGCCCACTGCCGTGGACTTCGCTTCTCCACTTGGTGTTCGCAGTTCGCATTCCCCGATGGACATTGGCTTCGTATATGACAGCACGGTGTAGAATATCGCGGCGGAGTGGGAGATGTAATTGATTGGCTGGGTATTCGGTGAAGCGTAGGGGCTCCATGTACGGGAAGCTGTAGACTGTTGCTAGTACATTGGGCACTGGAGGAGGCGGTCGGCGAAGTATCGTAGGGGTAAACGGATTATAGATCGCGGTTTGCGGGAGCTGAGTCTCTGTTGCCATTGACCTCGAGAGGCGTGATGCGAGACATTGCTGGTTGGTCGTTAGATGATGCTTCTCAACTCATGGCGTGATCATTACAAGCAGTGAATCTCGCTTGCCAGCGAAGGCGGCCAATGATCTCTTCGAAATCTGGCCTGAGCTGCGCAAGCTCTTAGTGGCCATAATGGCCAGCCTGATCTAGAATGCTGGATAATGCGAAGCGGTTGTGGAATCGACGTGCGCTTGGCGGAGACCTAACAGATTTCGCGTAGTCTTTGTGCAGGTGTAAAGCGCGCCGTATCAATTTGGCCTCGACTTCGCCTCCCTACCTTTTCTGATGGTTTCCCTTCGATTACTGAATGGTATGCCTTTAACTGGAGATATGGCAGCCATCAATTTCATTGATGTAAAGTTTGGATAGGACAGCGGGTGCTGACTCAGTCGCTTTAGAGCCAAGAATTTTACGTTCCACCATTCTACAACATAGACGTCGTCGTTGAGACATTCTTCTCCTTATAGTACAATCACTGACCATGGCGATGCCAACTTACACCATTCGTCCAGCCCTGCACTGCCTACGAAATGCAGCGCGGCGACGACCCATTCC
This sequence comes from Letharia columbiana, assembly GCF_014066305.1. NCBI lineage: Eukaryota > Fungi > Ascomycota > Lecanoromycetes > Lecanorales > Parmeliaceae > Letharia > Letharia columbiana. The sequence continues at coordinate 34,131 of NW_023501056.1, forward strand.
CCCATGCTCTTCCCCCAGCTTTACAACCAGCACCCAGCGGAATGTTGAAGCCCTCGAAACAACATCCACCCCCCCTGCCCCACCCCCTCCAAACCTCGACCCCAACACCGTCTTCACTCCCCGCGATGAGCGCCGGCTCCTCCGCACCGGTGTCCACCCCATCGGCTCCCGCCGCCGCCGCGCATCCATTCTCTCCTCCGACAACGTTCCCTTCGAACAAATGCCCTACCAATGTTTCCAAGAAGCACGAGCCGTGCTCGCCGAAGACCGTTCCCGGAAACTCTTGGAGATAGCAGAAATGCGAAAACGAATAGCTTTCTGGCAGAATGTGCCGGCGAGTGATTTGGGGGGGGAGTATGCGAAGAGGGGGAAGTTGGTGAGGATGCAGAGGTATTTGGAGCAGTTGAAGATCTTGGCGGATGTGAATGACCCGGTTATCAAGAAGAGATTTGAGGATGGAATGGGTGAGTCTGATATACCACTTACGCCCACTCTGATGCTTGTGGAGTTGATGCTAATCTTGGGGCGTGACTTAGGAGACATGGAGCGCCCAATCTACCGCTACCTCGCTGACCGCAAATGGCGCGAGTACAAACGCAAACTCCTCATGCAACGCATATCCCAAATGCACATCGTCCCCGACATGCTCCCGCACCTCGACCCCATCGCCGAAGTCTCCCTCGGCTTCGGTCGACGCAACGTCCAGCCTGGCGAATTCGTCGATTCGCGCGTTAGCGAGATACCGGCACGGCTGAACGTGCGGGTCTTTGATAAGGGGGAGAGATTGGTCAGTATAGCGGTCGTGGACCAAGATGTGCCGGATGAGGAGCGAGATAGTTTCGGCTCGAGATGTCACTTTCTGGCTGTGAATGTACCGTTGAGTCCGACGAATACTTCGATACCGTTGTTCAAGTTGAAAAAGGAGGAGCATATTGTGCATCCTTGGCTGCCGCCATACGCGGAAAAGGGCGCACCGTACCACCGGTTGGCGGTTTTTGTTATACAGCAAGATGGTGCTTGGAAGGGAGCGAGCTTGGATATCAAGGCGTTGAGAGAGAGTTCGAGGAATAAAAGGGACGGCTGGAAGATTCGAAGATTTGTGGATAAGAAGCCGCTGAAGCCGATTGGGATGCATTTGTTCAGGAGCAAATGGGATGAGGGGACCGATGGAGTGGTGACGAGGGCGGGCGTTGAGGGGATGAACATCGAGTTTACGAGGAAGAAGCCCGAGAAGCTACCATATAAGAAGAAGGATGGAGCGAGATACAGGTAAATCGGAAATATTTGGGTGTTTTGTGTATAGAGCAGCGCCTGGGAGCCCTGCGTTGAGCATTTTGTGTATATTTACAGTCATAGCTTTCATAGCGTCACCTCAATCATAAAAATAATTCACAGCAAGGATTTGGAGTCTTCTTCTATATGATTTGAAGCGATGGATGTCCCACCACCATGGCCGATCCTCTCCGTAGGAAACCCAGAGAGCATCCACGCATTTGGTCAGTTATCGTATGTTATCAAGCGATACTTTTCAATCTTCCTCCGTTGACAAACAAGTCTGACACTGACTATTCCACAAAGGAATGGGTCGAGACGATGTATACTGTGGAGGTTGTCTTTTAGTTGGAGAAAAGAGCATAAGGCGAGGTGGCAAGGAAGCATGTGGGTAGAAACAGAGAGGTAGATGGGTGAGACGTCGGAAGATGGAATTTAGATAGTATGCATATTCTAAAGTGATAAGTGGGGATAGCCTCGTTTGCGTCGATGGCTCTAGGGAAATATCAGGTCCTCTCTTTCAAGCAAAATCTCTTATCAGCGGGGAGGCAAAGAGCTAACGCACCGTCCATATCCTGTCCTCGCACCTTGTACAGAATGCTTCATGGACCCTAGACCTTTTATGCTCGCGTCTTAATTATCCTCCATACACAATCCGCCTCTTCGAAGAGTGCTTACAGCCTTCTCGCTAGTAACCTTCTCCATCACCGAAACGAGAAATCCGTTCCAAGTACGGGTGATTCAATCACCTCTCACGGTTGAGACTCTATTTGGTGGCATCGTCCAATAATCTCCATATTCAATGCCCCTAATTATCCCACCCATGTTTCCAAGATCCTTTCCATTGATGCCTCACAAAGAAGTCTCCTGGCCCTTGGTGCTCGTCCCGAGTCGAGTTTGAATGTGGTTGCCCTGCCCCAAATCCATCAATCGGAAGCACAAGGACGTCTCCAAATAATCGTGGCTCAGTCATGCCTGTGATGTTAAGGTAGTTCATCTCGGTGCCCGTCGCCTCCGACATGGCTTCCATGACAGCGCGTGTCCAGATAACAGGCCCACTGACTTGGACAACCTCGTCATCCGATGGCTTGAAATTGGCGATGCTAGTGTTATTGCGCTCAACTGTCTCATTCAGGGCTGCAACGACTTTCTTCACGATTTTCTTCATAATGGGATGCCCTCGGCTAGCCGCCATGGTCCATTGACAGAATTGAATCCGTTCGTTCATACCATAGTATGGTTCTCCATCTAGCTGGTCATATTCCACTCCGACGACGGCGTGAACCTTGGACCTCATCTCTTGTGGAATCCAGTCTCGAACGGACTTCGCTACAACTGTGTCAAGATCGCTGTATATTCCCCCTTCTGATTCGAGTATCATGTATCGCAGCAGATCAGAACGAAGGACGTGGAATTTCAGTTGGAGAAAGGGTTCGAGGATATCTGGTCGATCGGCGTAGTGTTTTCGGGCAAAGTCATTGGCGCCCTGATTGCTCATGAGAGTGTAGCTGTAATCCTGGTTTTTCGAAATCCACGTTTGAAGTGCAGGCGCAAAGTCGTCGAGCGGGGTGTAGCCGAAGAAGATCTGCCATATTCGAGGAGGGATCTCGTCCAATTGAGGCTGCAAAGGCTGTTGTGCCCGCGATCCTGACCCTATTGGACCATTGTAGATGAAGAAGTATACGTATAGGGCAAACAAGAATGCTCCAAAACTAAATCGGGTAGGCCGTCGCCTTATGACGCTGGTGCCGCTCACGAGGCTCTGCCCGATGCCATTCATGAAGCTATGGTGTTCCATGCTGTTGGCAGGGGCGTCATTGTGGAGAAGAATTACCACAAGGGAACAGAAATGTATATGATAAACGGAGGGAGACACGTGAGAGGCAGAGACATCTGGCAATAAGGCTGTTCATCTCGAGGGACGCCGAAAGCTGAAGGATAGTGGAGAGTGGAGCCTGCACGTTGCGGAGCGGTAGGACCAGGATTCGGGCCGAAGCCTCTTACCGGAGGCCCACCTATGACGCTGTGTAATTGGGCTACAAAGAGGGCGCTCGTTCCTAGCCTCGTTTCGACTTCTGGGGGGGGGACACTGGAGTTTGATCACTTTGGTGTCACTTGGCGGTGTGGCGGCAGTGGCGCCGCAAAGTTGACGCCGTCAACTTGACAGCTAGAAAACTCAGTCGCCGAACGCAGCCGCTCATACCCTTAAAACTTACGAAACACAATACTCTCCACATCTTTCTCTACTATTTAGGTATTTTCCAGAGCGCAGCGATCCTTTTATATGATGAGTATTGACGAGTCGTAGCGCAATAATAGGAGAGAAATGGGTAGTCCTCGGGCCTCAAAGGAGCAGCGCTTTGTGCTGTGCAAAGTGTCCTCGATGCTAAACCCAGGGAACCTTTACGTTTTGGGTAGCTACTTCGCCTCTTGCTTCGTTTCCTTCCCGGTAAATCAGCCAGGACTCAGATTGCGGTTCTTGTGCTACTAATGGGTGCACGGAAGCCGTTCGAAGTCTGAAACATGACTGCTGACAATTGTTTAAGCTAGTTACATACCCACTCAGCGCTTAGCCATCTGGCAGTCCACGTCGAACCAACTTTTGCTGATCACGCCCCGACGGCGCAATCTCTTTCATCATCGTATTCTGATCACTCAACTTCTCTTTCGTAGGATTCCTGCCAGGGGTCAATTAGGTTCATGTTCAGTGGGCTGTGTCTTGACAATGCCTGTCCATTTCATCTGATACTACCCTAATGCAAGCCCGATGTGTTATCGCACCCTCCTCTTCGAGGGAGCTTGATAGTATGGAAAGCGTGCCTTCGGAAACCCTCCGCGTCGACGTTGACGCTGAGGCAAAACGAAAATATTGAGCAGTCTCTTTTCCCTAGTCCTCAATCTCTTGCCTTTTGCGTCTTCTCTTTATCAGACAAACAAAGCTATATAACCTTGAAAGCTACAAAAATGAGGTTATCGCAGTGGCAGACGTCGCTGTTACTCTGTTTGGCTTCTCTCTTACCTCGGCCGTTGTTTGCGGCTTCGTCTGCCGCTACCTCCCTGCCCACCTGCACTCCGCAGAATTCCATTCCGATTCACTACCCCATCCGTAACGTCACTCTGAGCGACAGTACATTAAGGAGAGGCGCTGCTGTGTCCTTTGGGACTCCCGGACAGCCTTTTGCCTGTCTAATCAATCCGTCCGTATCCTTTTGATCGGATACACCTGAATTGTAACAATTGCATCTGACCAATCTAGAACATACAACAACACATACCTTAATGACGGTACAGTCCCCCGCTGCAGCGTCAACAATACACGGTCGCAATGCTCCAACCAATACGGTGGCCTGTTCGACGAGGGGAGTTCGACAACATGGTCCCCATCAAATTTCGCCGCACTAGGGACCGCTGGCGAGAGTACATCAGATCAGGATAACGACACATGGGGAAGTGATACTTTGCTCGTTAATACTACGCTTTCCGTACCAGACTTTCCATTGGGAATCTTTCGAGGCTCAAGAGACTATCAGAACACCTTAGGACTGGGGCGCAACTCGACCTTGCTAAATGCTCTTGTCTCAGCCGAAGCTATAGCTTCCAGGACCTTTTCGATTTTCCAGGGCTGGACTGGTGCCCAGACTCAGTACCAGACGGACGGAAGTTTGATACTTGGCGGTTATGATTCGGCAAAAATTACAGGCAAAAATATCACGCTACCTTTTACAGTGGAAGAGGATTGCATTAACGGCTTGGTCATTTCCGTGACTGATATCAATATGAATTTGAACAATGGCTCAAATGTTAGCATTATAGGAAAATCACGGGGATCGGCCATGAGAGCCTGTATTGAACCTGACTACAGTCCCATGACGCTGTCTGAGGATATCTGGTGGGCCTTCACAAACGTCACTGGAGTAGCTGAAACAGGTCGTTCTGTAAGCCCGATCAATCTGTGGGGAATGATGATCCCCACGAATGGAGCGTAGGGCCAACTTCTCAGCCCATCTAGCAGTCAGTCTCACTAATATAAATCCAGATACGATGGCGATCTCACCTTCTCAATCTACCCAGACCTCGACATAACAATTCCCAATCACCAACTCATTGTTCCCGATATCGAAATCAACTCTGAAGGACAAGGATATCCATCCAGCTCCACCGAAGTCGAAGTATTGATCAACAGTCTCCAAGGCAGCAACACGAACGACATGCCGCTCTTCGGCATGCCATTTCTTAGCTCCGCATATCTCATGGTCGACAACGACCGGCGGCAATTCACGCTGTCGCAAAGCCAACAGTCTACCACTTCAAACCTCGTCGCCATCGGCCCGCCCGCGTGCAACACCCCAACGCCCTCGCATACACCGCAGCCGTTGCCCTCTATCCTCGCAAGCCCGACCCCGACGCCAAAGTCCAGCTCTGGCACCCCTAAAGGCGCGATCGCTGGCGCGGTCGTTGGTGGATTGGCCATTATCGCTATATGCATTGGCGTATTCTTCGTCCAGAAGAAGCGACGAGCTCAGCGTTTGGCCGGGATACAGAAGCAAGAGTATGGGGCCGTGGCAGAGGCGGTCAAGAATCCGGAGTATTCGGACAACCAGGTGTGTACGACATCGGAAATGTCATCTCATAGGCAGCCGCCGCAGGAAATGCCATTGGACAGGGATTCGCGAAAAGGTATTGCACCTCATGAGTTGCCAGCCACGTCGAGGCTTCGTAGACCGGGCAGTGCAATATGAGGAAGTTGAGGTAATCAACGTTACGTTCGGTTTTTGTTGCTGGTGCCCTGTTCCTGCTTATGCCATATACACGCGCGAGCATATCTTCAAGTTCAGTCGTGAGTGCTGTGCATGGTTTCCCCTACAGAGGTGGTGTTTATTTCTTTGTGTATAGTCATGGCAGTATAGCTTTAGGACCGCCTTATAATACGCGTCTTGTGATAGTCTGATCTGAATACAGCTACGAATGAACTGTTTCGTGTTAAACATCAGAAAAGTTCCGCAAATTACGGGAAAAAGAGTCAAGACGATGAAAGACTGTGCACGCATGAGTTCCGCGAAAGCAAAAAGCTGGTAACGACAAAGCCTCAAGCCAACACGGACAGAGAAAACGGAGGAAGCAAAGGAAAGGACTTGAAGTTCAATCACATAAGCCCAAGACCTGTCAACTCCCGGTCCTGACAGTTGTGTCTACAATGATATCCTAGAAAGCTGTCAGCTCGCTCACCTCAAGACCAGCCAAGAAGAATTACATGACCCACGTAGCCTACTCATCTCACGCAAAAACAACGCAATTGCTCTGCGTTTTCATCCCCTACTCCGTGGACTAGGCAATCACCTCTTTTTTACATTAAACCGTTTGTCTGCTCTATCGACTCCTCGCTCTGGTCAAAAAGGTTTCGCAACCTTCCTACTCTCCCTCTCTCCCGTAATCGGATCCCTAAACTCCTTCCAGCTGATCGGAACCATTGCGTTCCCGGCCTCGCTCCTCGCCATGATGACACCCAGCTCGTTCCTTGCCGTAGACAGATAATAATTCGACTGGTCTCCCAGACTGATCTGTACGACGTCAGCCATGGCCCCTCCCACATCCCCATCATCTTTGAACAGCCACATGCTCATCGTGCCCAACTCCACTCGATCTAAAGGACACTCCCGGTCGAGAAGGGCCACTCACCACAACACCCCTAACCACATCCCCCACCCTGAACCCATCCCCACAAACCACCTTCTCCTTCTCCGTCGCCCTCACATCCTCCTTCCGAACCACAGCCTGCCACTCATCCCCACACACATCCTCCCCCCCGTCCCCGTCCTCCCTGCCCACCGCCAGCATCACCACGTCGACCTGCCGCGTCCGCACCCTCACCACCCGACACAGCACCACGCTCCCGACGCGCGGCAGCGTGTTCGTGTTGCCCACGTTCGCCGACGGCACGGGCGCGCGGGCGGGCGAGGGGAGCAGGCGGGGGATGGAGATGGTGGGGTTGGAGGCGGGTGGCTTTTGGGGGGTGAGGACGGGGCGGCCGGCGAGGGAGGCGTGGATGGTCGATGAGGGGGCGTGGAGGTGCGTTCCGGGACCGGGGGTGTAGGCTGTGGAGGGGCCGAGGGGGAGGCCTGGGTAGGCGATGGGAGGAAGGGAGGTTGGGGCGGCCATTGGTGGATGGAGTGTGGGGAGAGAGCTTGAGGAGCGGGTTTGCGTCGGTGGGGGTTTCGGTATTGATGCACGTGACCTTGGTGGAAGGTTGTAATTTACAAATTTTAGACTTCTTTACTACAATTTACAACACCTTTGATAATTTCTCCTTTCGAGTCCAATCAACGGGGCTATGCTGAACAGCTATCTGGGCGTGTGGGTGCACGAACATGATACAAGAGAAAGCCACCCTATCGATCTTCTCGAGGCTTGGGAAGTAGACGGTCTGTGAAGATTCCCAACGCCTCTGGGTGCTGGAACTTGACAGGATCCCGCACACCGAATTGCGGCGGTGTTTTCGGCTGGCGGACGACTTGTACCTGTCCCTAGATGTCAGGACGAACCTGGGGACGTGGAGTGATGGCTTTTCAGACCTTGTGCTCGCACGTAGTTGGTTCTATATGAGACTTGGGCTTGAAGATAAGTATGTGTGCATGGTATGTGAATATCCGAATCCAGCACGGATCATCAAATGGCAATTCAACTTGGAAGGTCGCTTCCATTGTAGTCGTGCCGAGGGCCTCAACTCGGATCTGTAGCTACTACGAAGCTTCTAGTATCTCGTCGAGTCAATCGTAATGATCAGTACGCATCATCCAGGCTCTACATAAGCGTATGACGGTATGGATGCAATGTGCACATCCAATCATGAAGAATCTCTGCTGCAGGCATTCCTGCAATAATTGATGAGGTTTGGAGGAAGTTGAAAGCTACTCGAAGAAGTATATTCACGGTTGCAGACCTCTGAGCCCACATCAGCATCGCCTTCTAAAGAAAGTACATGAATCAAGCGTTCTCTGCGCCAAACAGATACCGCCTAATTTGCCTGGCCCAACAGAACATCCGTAGAATTCCCTCCACACTTGATGTTCCGCATGACTAATCCTGTAAAACATGACGAGTTTGTCTCCGGAACGCCTTGCAGGTCAAGCCAAGATATTAAACTAAAGAGGTGGGAAAAGTCGAATCGCAAGAGTTAGTATTAGCCCTCGACAAGTGTTTGCCTTGCGGGTTCGGGCGATTTGTTGAGTACTTCGAGAGACCGGCGCGCTAGGGCTACCACTTCTCCCTCTCCCTCTTCCCCTTCTTCCTCGTCCGACTCGATGTTCTTGTCCGATATTGTCTTTATCATCTGAATGACATCTTCCGCCTTTGATATGAGGGCAATGAGGTCCCTGTCTTCCGATTCAAGAAGTTGGAGTAATGTCCATATGGCGATATGCTGGAAGGTGGCATCACCGCTGGCGAGAAATCGGTTCAGGTATCCGTGTATGCCTCCATTTGGCTCCGTCCAGTCTTTGATGAATCTCGAATAGTCGCCGACTACGAACGTTATTAGCTTGCGAAATTAGGGGCAGATGACATGTATTATACCTTTTGATGATAGATTTCCTAAAGCAGCTGCGCTGTTGCCTTGGACCTCAATTGACTCCGAATCCGTCAAGGGGATCAGAACATCAAAGACACCGAGATTGAGCAAGTGTGTCTTCAGCTCGTCGCTGAGGGCTAATACGGCTATGGCAGCAGTCATTTCTGACTGTACGCTCAAGGCCACGCCGAGCACCAGATCTTTGCACTTTTGTACCGCACCAGCTTCCAACACCAGTTGCTTGTTGCGGTCAGAGCTAGCTGCGAGGTTACGTAGTGTAGAGATAGCGTGGCACTGAATCTCTTCGTTGTCAGTGGACCCCAAAAGCTCTACCAAAGGCTTTAGAAATCCGGCATCGATGATGGGAGACTCATTGAGAGGGTGTATAGAGATGTTCCGGATGCATGCGACAGCAGAGAGAATGAGTGGCAGATAAGACGATTGAAGCAGACGTAGCAGTGGTGGGAGGCCCCGAGCGCGGACGATTTCTAGCTGATATTTCTCATCGGACGCTAAGTTTCGGAGAGCAAGTGCAGCTTGGCATTGCACTTTGGGCGAGGAAGAGTCCATGAGATGGACAAGTGACTGGACTAAACGTGACTCGTTCTGGGCAAGCTTCTTTCGATTGCCAGCATCGACCGCAATGTTGCTCAGGGCTGTGGTACAGTAGTATTGAACGTCGACGTCCGGAGAAGAGAGAAGCTGCACAAGAACAGGAATAGCGCCAGCATTAACCAGCTGCTGTCGATTATCATCTGTGACCTTCGTCAGCACTCTATCACATCTGATTGGCGTAGACCTGATAAACCTGAATGAGTCATATTCAACAGAGCTCCCGTAGCGTTCCTTTGTACTCTCATGTCCTTAGATTTAGCAAGTCTGGTCAACGGGCCCAGTGCTCCTGATCTTGCTATCTTGGCTTTGTTATCTTCGTGTGTTGCCAGGTTCGTGATGCAGCCCACGGCGTTGCATTGAACTTCGACGTTGGTGGACATCATTTGCCGTATCAGAGGGGAAAGACCACCAAGCAGAACGATGGCGACCTTGTTCTCGGCTATCATTCCATTAGTGTATGATCATCTCTTTGGAGAGCAATTGCATACTATTCACGGCCAGATTTCCTAACGCCGCGCTGGCTGCTCTTTGTACTTCTATATCGTCGTTTTGAAGGAGGAAGAGGATGGGCTCGAGGGTATCTCGGTCGACTTCTCTGACATCTAACCCAAGCATGTTAGTATATCATTGCAGTAGTAGACCGCTTGCTCAGACCTCGTTCTGTGATCTCGGCAAACGTCAAGCTAGCACTCCGTTGTAGATCGACATTCTCCGAGTAGACGAGGGTGCTCAGAGATCGAAGAGGCTCCCCAGAGAAGAAGTCGGTCTCGCCTCGCTGCAAGTTTGGTCAGCTGTATTCGCCATGGAAAGGGTAAGTGAAACATACATTCTCAAGATACTGTAGTAGGTCTGCGACAGCTTCCCTCTCGCTATCTGCGAGCGCGGGCTCGTACAGAGCATCCCTCGAGCGACCTTGGTGATTATCAGCAATCCGCAGCGATCTGCCATCTATAAGACGTTGCCTTTGTAGCTACCTTTACAGCACGAAGACCCGCAATTCCCCATGCCTCAGGTGGAGTGCCTGAAGGCACCGATGGCTGGGTGTGACAGTATTCAGTAACCTCTGCAAGGTCTTTCCTCGGCGTTTAATCGATTTCAGCCTCAAGGATCAATCATCATGCACGATCGATTGGAGCAGTCGCCGCCAATAACGGCAACTTGTATGATTGGGGAGAGAGTGTGATGGAAAGGACGGCCTGTGATCAAAGGTCAATGCCAAGCTCCGGGTAGATTAAGCACCAACAAGGATTCCCCCCCCTGCCCCCCCCCCCCGCTAGCGGCTCTTGAACATCTTCGGTCTCGCCTCGAGTCCGAGTCACATCTCCGAAGGCAAGAAAAGTACCACCGTGACTACAGATATTCGTACTTTGTCTCCTTGACATGTTGACTACAGTATGCTCTCACTACATTCCTTACCATCCGGTTTCAACAATTACATATTATTGATAGGCATGCTCTCTGTTCTAACATCATACGAGCCCGAGAATAAGTGTAGCGTGTATCCCATACGATTAGCCCGCTTAGCAACGGTCACGGCCTTGACGGAGTCCGGCCGTGATGTTCCTTTAGCGTATTCAAAAACGTCTGGAATGCTTGGCACTAGACGACCTTCGTGAGCGATCGAATCCGGTAAGGCGGCAACGCTAACGCTCGATCGGGTAAGGCGTTACTTAACGGAATATCAAGAAATTTATTTAAACCCCTCGACATCCCTCGCTATTTTTTATCTTTATATTCGTGCTGCAGTAAGATATTGTTTATACTTTTTTTTCTTCGACCCCACCGGCGACCTTCCAGTTTGCGGATACAAGCTTGGCGTTTCGCTTCAAAGGGTAGGCGCTGTATATTTAAATAATAGTTTCGTAGGAGGAAGCTCTGAGACTATCTGGAAAAGGAGGGAATGTTGTAGAGATAGCTTGTACGTAGAAGGTGGCGGCCTTGGCTGCATTATTTTTTCATTACCTTGTTCTCTTCCACCACGTGCACATGCAATCAATTCCTGGCAACGATTAGAGCAATGTGAGCTGCAGGTTTAGAACAAAAGGACGAAAATTTACGGACACTAAAGCCAGTAGAAAATACCCATCACGCCAAGCTTACGCCTGAGCGACGCTTCAACCTTCCAGACCTAGTGATGTCAAATCTCCAAGACTCTTTGGTTTACCCTAAGAACACATACCTGAGGAGGTGGCAGGCAGATGATCGAAACGTCCAAGAGAATTCGGAAATGGTCAGGCCGAGCAAGAATAAGTATCATATGTAGCAGTATTGCGCTTGAACAAGAGCGCCAGACCAGAGCGCAGAGAAATGCGTACCGCATTGCAATCCAGTCAAGATCAAGAACGTCACAGTCCAGAGAACAACAATGGTGATGGTGAGACGAGTAAAAAAACTGAAAATGGTCCGGCGGCTCAGGACACAAAAGATACGGCGAAAGAAGGAGCAGAGCGCTGATCTTATCAACACCCAGCCTGACTATTGAGAAGAAGTCAAAAACAATGTAGAGCTATAGCGAGGTTAGCTTAGGCTGAAAGACCAGACTGATGGGTCACCCTTGATGTCATTTCAGCAGTTTCGGGTCGGATACCCCATGATCTTCATGTTGACACCTAATTGAGATGAGCATGGAAGTAATATAGCAGAAGACAATAGACTCTGGGTCATGGAAGCAAGTCATCATCAAAGGTAGTCGCTGTTGTGCCAATGAAGAGTAACTGGAGACCCGCAAGGGTTTCATTAGTTGAATTCCAAAAGCTAGACACCCTTTTGGCAGATACAATCTTCAAGACAGAGGGCGCTCACGAGACATGGTAAAGTGGCCCAGTCATCCATCTTTCGAGGCGCTTTCTTTGCATGACGAGCGTAGAAGCGAAGCCCGATGTATAGCTGACAACCCCAGAAGAGTGCTACTGAGGGCGGTAAGACCTTGTGCCGGCGTCGAAGAAATTTTTGGGAACAGTTCTGCTTTCTGGTGAGGTTGGATGTAGGGTGACTAGAAGGGAGACAGGTAGGATAATTGAACTTGCAGCAAATTAAGACGATCGGGACTATGTTCCCGGATGATATGATTCGAATTACATGTATGCCTCTCTCGTCACAACTCCCCCATTCGTCGATCGCCGTAAGCCCGAGACTGGGGAGGCGCAAATTGCCACTCCACCAAGAGTGCACTGGGCAAAAGGTCGTCCCTCACCAGAAAAGAGTTCCTCGAGCCAAAATCGCCAAGCGTTGAATTAAAGAAAAAAGTAAGGAATTGAGCAAAGATGAGCACAATAGAGGTGGAAGCGGATGAGAAGGGTGGAAAGAACTGTAGTGGAACTATGTGGAGAAGTATAGTTAGCCAGAGTCGATTCAGCAATTGAGCAAGAATGAGCACAATAGAGGTGGAAGCGGATGAGAAGGGGGGAAAAAAAATTGAAACTATGTGGAGAAAGATAGTTAGCCAGAGTTAGGAATTATGTATAAGTAGGCAGTCTGCATTTGAAAATGTAGCTTAACATGATCAGACAGTTCAGACAAGGTGTTTTCCCAAATAAATCTAAGTCCAAGAGTTTTAATCATGGGGACCGCGTCCGGCCTTATAGCTGAGACACCTCTACGAAGAGAACTGATGAGACCTGGGGTGGTCCCTCAGCGTGCCAGCGATAGGACTTTCATCATTTGAAAAGCAAGCATGGACAATGATGATATTCGAACATACCTGGCATCCGAAGCGGGGATCGAAACTTCTGAGTCCGGCTCGCTACCGCTGAGCTATCTAAGCAATTGTTAGGAAAAGGTCACCTATACAAATACATAACATTTCTTCATTAACTCCCTCCAAAAGAACCCAGGCGATGATGAAGAATTCGAATGGTAAGCATGGAAGACCGTCTTCTAAATGGGATAATGAAATCAACCGATGAGAGAAGATACTAAGGCTTGTAGGAGGACTCACCTCTCTGCCGCAACTATAACAGCCACTAATTCGCTATCTTGAAGTTCGTCTTTTCGATGCCTGGTCTCTAACATCGCAACGGGTACGAGAAGCACTCCCATCGAAGGACACTGAAAGTAAAAGGTGATCAACCGAATAGAGATCTTGGGTCAAGTCATCGTTTCACACGCGAAATAATTCTTCCCTCGTCGCCCTCATCGCTGACTTTTACAGACCGTTCTCTCATGACTGTAGCTCTACGTTCAACGCGTTAGGGCGTCGACAGTCGGCTCTGAAGCAGCTTTGGGAGGCCTTAAGTGGGGGAACCGCAACGAAACGGGGTGGACCAAAGATGCACAGGGGATGTAGCATATTTCTCACACTTTATCAAGCATCTGGACGAAGATCTCCCACTCCAAAGGGCCTTAAGTGGGGGCGGAACGAAACGGGGCGGACCAAAGATGCACACTGGAAGTGGTATCTTTCTCTCACTTTACCAGGCGTTTGGGCGAAGATCTCCCACTCCAGAGGATGGCGGAATGGCTTGGGTACGTTAAGCATCTCGTGGCGGCCTTTGTACACCTACAAACGAGTGGGCACAAGCAGAGTCAGGGAACGAGATGATACTCAAAGAGCTTCAAGAAGTCTCAGAAGGCCTTAAGCCACTACTCTCACTCGCGCACCTTCCTCCACGAATCATGAACGGGTTTGCAACGACGCTCCTCACCCGATGCTTGCCATCCACTGACCCTCTTCTCCGTTCTCACGTTTAGCTTGTCATACACACGGCCCCTTCTCGTCCTCATCCCTCACCACCTCGCAGCGATCTTAAGCCTCTCCATCGTAGTCTCTGCAGGTGGCCCCATGGCTTGAGGAATACTGGAACGCTCGTATAGCATCTCGGCACCTGGCAAAAGAACCACTGGATGCGACACTGCACTGTCCTATCCACAAGAGTGATGAACTGCAGAGGGCAGGGCTTTCATTTCATGAACAGCGGGCTGCAGAGCTGGTGGCGCCGACGCTGGGTGAGGAGAACAGGCCGGGAGGGTGGTCCAATATGGAGGCTACTCCGATAAGATGACATGACGCTGCTGTTGTTCCGACAGCCTCTAAATGCTTGCGTCCCGGCCTCATCCAGGGGCGGCAGCGATTGGAGATTGCCCGGGGGGGCAAGGGTTTATCAGGCAAAAGGCCGAGATGAACGTCGAGGCAGATGAATAGTCTGAGGCTAAACTGTGTATAATCCTAAAGCAAGAGCCAGTGATAGCACAGATGTCGTCGAAGGCGGCAAGACTGTGGCGGAGGGGGACAGTGCAAAGAGCGTCTTTTCGTTTGAGGAGATTTGGCTTGCCACTTTCGAATGTAGTGGGGCTGAACCTCATGTAGCTATGGATTAATTAGCTGTGTTCTTTCAGATGCCTGCCATAGGTTGCTGACGAAATATGGACAAGAGACAGATGAAGGAGCACATTGTATTACATAGAAGGCGTATTGAAAGCGCCTTACGCGAGGACGGCCTTCTCCATATCGCTCTAATATCGTAGAGGTTCCAGCCAAAGTCGAAAGTCACCGCTTCGATTCTCTTTCAGAAAGGCTTGAATGGTAGGGCTCCAGCGCATATCGACAGGAAAGAGGCCTAGGCCTGTGCTGGCCTCGAAGAGTTTTTCCGACTCAGCTTACTTCCTAAGGCCACCTTGCTCGGGTCGTGTGCGTTAGAGCCCAAGTGTTTCTACACCATCTGGGATAGGGAAACTTTGTAGTCGAAGCAAATTTCCGTCCGACAGCGCTTTACCGAATCAGGAATTAGCGTTGCCGCCTTGCTATGTCGGGTATTTCACATAGGTCGACCATTGCCAAGAGCCAAGGATTTCAGACACACTTGCACACGCTAATTTCCGAGGGCTAGGGTATATTTGAAATGGTCGGCGAGCGATATAATTATTTTAGATGTCTGAGACTCTTTTAACTCTTTAAGTTTAACGATAAAGATTAGAAATAGTTTATAGAATTTAGAAAGTATTAATACGTTAAAGATATTAAATATAATCTTAAGACTTAATATATTTATAGTTTATATTAGTTCTTAATATCTTACTCTTCTTTAATATTAATTATCTTTCTTACTATTTATTAGAATTTTATAAAACTTATAAATATATAATTAGAGGTCGAAAAGATATAATATTTAATATGAAATTTAAGTAATTTTCGAGATATTATTTTAAAAGATATAGAATATCTCTAATTCTACTCGATATTTTATATATAAATTATCGTATTTTAAAATCGTCTCGTATAAAATAGACTAGCCTCGTTATAGAACTTTAAGAATTATAAAATTCTATAAATAAACTATATAGATATAAATTTCTAAAGAAAAGAAATAAAAGTTAAAAGATTCTAAGTTTAAAAAACTCTATATCTTCTCGACTAGAATATATAATATTAATATTAATAAAGTCTACGAAGAATTACTTTATAATAAACATCTTATTAATATTATTTAGTCTCTTTCTTAATATATAAGAACTTTCTATAGACGTTATTTTAATTATTCTTAAAGAGTTATACGAGATTTAATAAATTTCTAATCTACGTATTATAGTCTACGTAACTTAACGACTACTTTCTTTAATTTTATTTCTTTATAGCTTTCTAAAGTATTAATTAACTACTATTATATTAAGAAATATCTTTTATTAATATATAAAACTACTTTTATTAAGAATATACTTACTTTCTTTTATTAACCCGTAATCTGAGTAATAAGCTTACCTCTATCGATAATGATTTAGTTATATGAATATAATATAATTTAGAGAAATAATTACTTACGTTTTAAATAATCTCGTAGTAAATCGATTAGCTTCGTTATATATTAGCTTTCTAAGTATATTCAGATTCAGAGATTCTACTGCAATCTGAGGTTTCAGTTAACTACTAAATAATAGGGTGTTTTACGAAACGAACTTACGTGAACAATTGTCTTGCCCTTCGGATAGCTGATGTCATTTATCAATTCTTTTCGTTGCACTTTCTTCTGTCGCACTATCCTCCTCACATGATCTAGAGCTTCCGTTCTTGCTGCCCAAGAAATCGGAGTATTCTCAGAAGCAAGCCTAGAGCTGCTCGCGCTCAGACTCACACTTCTTAAATTCTTGGAGAAGATCGATGTGGATTCCCACACCCAGTTCGCAAGCCACTGCGGACATATAAAGCCAAATTTCAAGGTAATATACTTGCAGCTCCGAGAGACGCAGGTACTCACAGTTTCTCAAGATCTAATATAGTGCTTTAAGACTTTTCCAATGCTCTATCAATTCTCTGGTATGATGGTCTCTTGGTCGTCTTCTCAAATTCCAAAATGATTTCTGAGACGTTTCCGACCAAAAGTTGGAGATCTGAAACATCGTCCTGTAACAGGACGAGATCCCGTTCAGCATGACGAATTGAAGCGAGTTGAGACCTTTGCCAACCGATCCACCAGCGCCGACGATGGCAATGATACTTGCAATGAGCGATAGGGGATCCATTCGATGTCACGGTTGGCAAATAGGCCTGAGAGAGATCAAGAACCAGGATGGAAAATTATCAGATGGAGAGAAAGAGGTGCGCTTGACCTTCGTCAGCCTCGCCTCTATTTGCGCCGTCTTTTAAAACGTCGCCCACGATCGACTCGTGATATTCGTTCTCCTCCCAGACACAGCCGCAGAACTCCCACAAGGATTTACTTGAATCCAGGAACGATCGCTTTTGAAAAGAAACAAGTGTGCTCCAAATCTGGTTCAGAACGGTCGCTCAGCCCTCCGAGTATCATACCACTATCCCCATCCCATTTCCGCCCCAACTGCAGCCACCGCTACCACCCAGCTCTAATGTTGTAAACTCCTCCCGCATTTTCCGTGGCATCGAACGCAATTATTAAGAACGATAACTATCTATAAATATTAATATATATCTATAGGAAAGTATAAGCGATTAATAAGTATTTGTTTATGGGATGGGCGTGATAGTATTATAAGTTTATGTACTCTTCATGGATAGTCGTCACATTTATGGGCGTGATGTATCAGCCATGGAGATGTATACCCCATCAGTGTGACGCAACAGTTACGTAGGTGTTTACCTGGGATCTACTCGCATACATATCCAAAAAGAAAAAAGCAAGCAAGTAAGAAATCTATAAGAATAACTTAGAGCAACATTCAAAGCGCCAGGGGCGCTATCTAAATGCGGCGGTGAATGATCGAACCTGGCAATAACAACACTGCTCTGTGCGCTGGAATTGCCGATGTTCACCCGGCAATTTCCTTTCATACCGAACCAATGTCGACAGTATGGAAGCAGCGATACCCCATCCTGCAAGGACGTGCCCAAGGCTATTGCGGTATCCCCATCCCTGGCCTCCTTCTCTGGCCTCTTCCCTTGGCCTCTCTCCTGGTCTGCGGCTGCTGGGCCCCTTCGATGCCTTTTGCAATCAACACAGCAAAGGGAGAAGGCTGATTCTCATTTGCAAAATCATCTCTGACGATGGGTGAGAGCGTATTCCAGTTCCATCATATTCTTCCCCAGAAACAGCAGCAACAAGCCTAGAGCAGGGGTAGCAACCACGGCCAGACTGACAATGCTAAATACTCTCGAAAACAGCCAGAAGGCTTGCCATTGGTGCGACGTCCAAACGCTTTCAACGGCCATCTCTACTTGGAGCGCACTCAGAACGACCGAGAAGAAGCCGAAAGCGAAAAGCAATGGAGCATAAAATCGCTGGAAGTATTGAGAATATTGACGATGGACCGTCTCATAATTCCACCTGTTAAGGAATATTTTGGACCAAAAGTTTAGACGCGTAAGGCGTAGCTCACCATAGCCGTAACGCGGTGATACCTCCGAGTCTGGTATACTGAGAAGTTGGGATGTGAACAAGCAGATTGATAAGAAAGTCTTGTCCGGAGGCAGAAGACGGTGGTGGATGGCTATGTCAAGGTCCGAGGAATGCCTAATGAGGAATGCATAAGAGCGCAGAAGTCCAAGCGCGGCTCTAGAAATCGGCTCTTTTCGAATACTCCAGTCGGGGAACATTGTGTCTGGAGCTTTTTCGTTTGGCTCCGTCGTCGAGTGGTACAAATATTTTGCCCAAAAGGTGTAAGATTGTAGATACAGTGGCAAAGGCTTGACGAAGATTCGATCTTCAATCCAGACGAGATGCAATCGTGGATCTTCTGTGATCACAATTTTTCGGCCTTTGATCCTCTGGTGGTGCAACGGGGAGATATGGGAGCCTGACTGAGTGGCCATCAGCCACAGCTTCGGAGCCATTCTATCTAAGTCGAGGGTAAGAAGGTCTTTGTCGAGGAAGTCGAAAAGCTGCCCAGGCTCGGATGTTATACTGATGAGAGGTTGACTCGGTAACCTGTCATCATATTGAGGATACGGTGGGTGCATGTCGTCAAGTTGGTGTTCTTCGGCAAAGGGAGGAGACATCTAGCCAGTGACTGACGTACCTCATCGAGAGAAGAAGCTTCTTAGGATTTCATGAGTCATTTTTGCAAGCCATATTTAGATTAGGCACGATCCTGCAGCCTAGGACCCGAACTCTCGCGATAAAGGCTGCCACTCTATCTTGCATGAGCATGGGAGCTGGGCGCTTTTATCATACAACGCTAGTATGTTTTGTTACAGAGGAGAAAAGTTTCCACTTCCACAATTGATTCCCGTTTCCACTCTTCCATGGACGTTCGCAATCCTGGAAAACAACCGCAACAACAAATCGAATCCCTAGACAATGCGACAGACCGATGTTCTGGAAAATGCAAAAATGTTGTTTAGCTTGTACAAGTACCATGTTCTCGTCGCTGTGGCGGTGCAAGGCTCTCGGTGAAGATCACTTGGCAGAGCTGGTGCCTAATCACGATATCGTGGTCAACTGATGCTGGTAAAATCGAAGCCGACATGGCAACGTCCCCCCGTTCTTCCCCGAAGGTAGTGCCGCATCCAGAACCTAGGCTTGCCGTTCTTTACGAGCCAAAAGACAATGAAGCTGAGGTAGAGTGAGTGACGACTTTTGTTGCTTCAAGTCTGGTATACCTCCTGACCTTTCGCAGTGTCATCGCCGTCCATGGCATTGGAGCAAATGCAGATCTGACATGGGAGAGCCGCGGCGTCAATTGGCTCAAACATGATGACATGCTGCCAAGCGCCGCAAAAACGGCAAGAATTATGCGATTTTCTTACAACTCTCAATGGCTAGGGCAAAACAGCATAGTTCAACACCTTTCGGCCATAGCTAACGACCTTCTCTATTCCATACGCAACATGCGGCAGGTTCGTGACTGCGCCACTGTCATACGACCAGCGACTCATACATTGCTATAGGACTTTCCTCAGCGACCAATCGTTTTCATTTGCCACTGCTTCGGTGGCATAGTAATTGAAAGAGCTATAATCACAGTGAGGCTCTTCAGAGAAGAGTGGAAAATCAAGACTGGGTCTTCCGACCATCATGATGGGGATTTAGTCGACTGTATATCTGGTATTATCTTTCTTGGCACGCCATTTCGAGGCTCAGAAGCCCAAAGATATGCCGATATTATCGGCAACATCCTTTCTGGAGTAGGGTTAGGAAACTCCAAGGTCTACGAAATGGTCTCCCCGCATTCTCAAGCTCTGAAGGACCAGCTAAACGATTTTGTTCGCATAATCAACCGGCAACACATCCCATCATTCTGCTTCTTTGAAAAGCAAAAGTCGAATGTAGGGCGAATCATCAAGTCGCCTTTGGCGCGTCTTGTAAGGGAGCTCCTCTTCTCAAATGCCTTAATTCCCCAGTCTCTAAGCACAATGTCAAAAAGGCTGACCAAACCTTTGTCTTTTAGGTAGTAATCGTAGACGAACATAGCTCCACGATAGACGGCATATCAAGCCTTGGCCTCGACGCCGACCACTTCCAGATTCATAGATACTCCTCTCCAAAAGACCCAAACTACGAGAGTGTGGTTTTTCAACTTGTTGAAATGATCAATAAAGCTCCTCATCGTACTAAAGCCCGTCTATATCGTGAGATTGTCTTATGATAATTTGTGTTTTGTACATTTACTGACTCAGTCCTTCAGCCCGACCTATGGCCATCAACGAAGAACGTATGACGAGTCATCTATATATTCCTCTTACAACAAATTGGCTAACTCAAGACTCGCAGCGGTTGATTCTGACAACATGAAACAGTCACTGCGCGCCTTGGCTGTAAGCAGTCCCGTGGATGACAAAATCCACTTTCAAAAACAGATTGGAGAAAGATATCTGGCACCTGAGGAGACCTACAACTGGGTTCAGGCAAATGCAGTTTACACCAAATGGCTCAACAGGGACGACGACCCACTCCTCTGGATTCATGGAGAGGAAGGACAAGGGAAAACCCCGCTCATGATATCTTTGATCAACGGGTTGACCGATAAAGTCGAGAGAAGTTCTCGGCAAAGAGCATTGGCGTATGTTTTCTGCTTGTCTCCAAATGGGTATCAAAAAGATGCCGCTTTCATCGCTCGAAGCATTCTGCATCAGGTTCTCTACCAGAAGAAGAACAACGTCAATGCTTTCCACCACTGGTCGCAGGAATATCAAGCAAGAGATGATGCGTTGCTAAATGATGTACAGAGCCTCTGGAAGATATTGCAACTGACATTGACTGAAGCGAAGCTGGTAGTTGCCTATTTTGTGCTCTATCGGCCAGAGGAGTGTGATCCTCATATCATGGCCGTCTTTTCAACCCTTCTTCAGGCTAACCACACCGCTTGTCACATTAAATGGGTAGTAATTAGCAGCAAACACTCCGGCGACTACCCAGAATTAAAAGTCTCAAGGCGCATAGACCTCGCGACAGCATCTACGATCGAGGTTCCGGATATCAAACCCAGGCGTTCAAGCCCCATAAGCCTGAGTCCAATGTCTCTAGACACGAGAGAGCCTCAATCATCCAGACCGACTTCTTGGTCATCACATGAGATGAAGATACCATCTCCAGCCGAACAAGATATCAAAGTCAGGAACCTAGCGACTGTGTACGTACAACTCATTTTACTGCCCCAATACCTGTAGCTTGCTTTCCTTGATAATATCACGAAAACGGTACATTATTTCTTCAGCTTCTAGGCAGTGAAATAGCCTGATTGCTTTTGACGCAAGTGATCGCAGTCTAGCTTGAATAACGCAGCTGACAGTGAGATTTAGCTACTGCGATCGAATAGAGCGCCATTGGATTTGCGAGATCCAAACTCGTCGCCAAGACTCCGGGTCTTTGCTAATAGAGGCCACGCGCTTAAATCACGAAACTAATATCATCCGGCATGAAAGTATGGATCCCCAGTGTTTCTTCACGCTAGACGCTCACGCTGTCTATAGTCTTGCCAGAAATGGCTCTAATCCCTCACACTGAGACCAGTCTGAGCCCAGAGCGAAAATTCGCTATATCATTCCTGGAAACGCAAGAATTGAGTCTCCATGACGCGCGGAAAGCATGGAAGTTCAGTGGTCATCTAGATTACCTATTTGAGGATGATAGTAGTTGGTCTCACATTTTTTTGCCCTGAAGAAGATCAATTTTGACTCAATAGTAAGGCTTTCGCTGGCTCCAAGAAGCCATATACGGCGGTCACCTTCTTTCGATTCAGAAAACCCAGCATATTACTTCGAATAGGGAACGTGAAAGTTCCAAGCAAGACTTACGGCTCTGGGGTTCAGACGATGGGCAGGAATGCATTAAGTTAATGTTCTTTCCGAATTCTCGTACTAAGTATACCAAGGAGTATCAAGTAGAGCCAGGTAAGTCTAATCAATTCATTTCTAATGTTAGGTTCATGTGAAGCGATGCTACATCAGGTCGAGATCACAATTCTTCTATCGGGAGGCTTACAAGTTCCTGCAGCATCGTTATTCAAAAAAATTGATCCGAAATGGATAGATCCATGGAATACTGATATACGACTTGAGTACCAACAGGACGACGTTTCAGAGACAAAAGAACCTGTTTCCAGCAAGAAAATAAAATTCAGCTTTTCTTCGAAGAAGGAAGAAAAACTAGAATACCTAATCATCCAGTTCCTCAATTCGGCTGACAGAAAAGATTTCCTCCGGCATTGGCCAGGCTCAGAGGTTGCGAAGGGGAAGCAACCTGTGACAGCCTCGGATTTACTGCCTTATGTGGCTAGACATCAACGTAGTTATTAGAAGGCTGCGCGATAGCTGGTAAATCGGTGATGACAACGCGACGCTCGCGGCCTTTCAGATCCAATTCGCCACGATTGAGAGCTGGCGTCATCAAAGGCTTTGTATCATAAATTCAATACAGCGAACTTGTCACTAAATACCAGCTGCGAGAAGCATGGGGGTGGCTTAGCGAGCTAATGCATCTCGCATTGCGGGCTTCTGCGCGGATGATCCTGCGAATCCGAGACCGTAGCCTCGCGAGCCTCGTCATCATGCGACGCAGAGCCAAGATGAAATTCTGCCTTGAGATATATGAGCCTGAAGGAAACGATGACGTTTTTCGGATGACAGCTAGAAATCCAAACACCGTTTTCAAGACAACTATCACCGCCATGATGCACATCCCTCGGTGCTTCTGAGCTCAGTCCTTCTCAGTCAGAGCCCCTAACCCAATGCCTTCGCAAGCGCCCTCGAGGCGTCGTCCATTTCGGCTCGGGGGCATAGTAGACAGGACGAAAGACTTTGAACATGTGCCTGTGAGTGAATAGCAAAGTGTACAGTCGTGTATTTACCAATCATACCAGAGCTGACTTGAGTTCGCCGTTCGTTCTTAGGATCTCGAAGACCGTCGTAACCAGGTCTACGAAATTATAAATGAAGCCTCCTTCCAGAAATACGTTGTGTTCGTTGCAGCAGCAGGCTTCATCACCGACGCTTACGACATCTTTGCCGTCAACACAGTCCTTCCTATGGTGTCCTTGGTCTACTGGGATTCAGAATTTATGCCCAAAGGCACTTATACCGCCATGCTTTGCGCGACTCTGGCAGGAAGCATGATTGGACAAGTCATCTTCGGAGTTCTGGGTGATCTCTTCGGCCGCAAGAAGATGTACGGGCTGCTCCTTGTGATAGTTTTATGGGCGACCTTGGGCCTCGCCGCTTCAGCAGACGGATCATACCAGAGCATGAGCATCGCCGCGTGGATGTTCATCTGGCGTTTTCTCATGGGTATCGGCATTGGGGGAGACTATCCTCTCAGTGCTGCCATCACCAGCGAGTTCGCACCGCAAAAACATCGTTCTTCGATGTTGGCAACGCTGTTCTTCATGCAACCTCTTGGTCAATTCGTGGCTACCCTCGTGGCTTTGGTTGTGACCTATCTCTTTCGGCACCAGATGAAGAGTGTGCAAAAATGCCAGACCTTGGACGTGGAATGCTACAGAGCTGTTGATCGGACTTGGAGGATTATTGTTGGAATTGGAGGTAATTTTCTGCGACTGCGCACGGAAATATTTCACGCATACAATATTTATTGAAGACTGACCAGCAGATAGGTATACCTGCTCTGGTAGCAATGGTAATTCGGCTGCAGATACCCGAAAGCCCTCGGTATACGCTGGACGTGCTTTTGGAAGGGGAGAAGGCCCTTAAGGACACGGAAGGCTATTTCTTCGTCCCCGTGTCCACAACTGTGTCCCAAGAAGAGCATGAATCGGGCTCAGATGATGGTCTTGCACATTCCACTCAACTCTCTTCCGAACCTAAACCACTCACAACTAGTATGCAACAGACAAACGGCGACGTAGATTCAAATGAGATAACGATTACTCGTACAAACATGGATTCAAGACACCGAAGTGTCCCACCAGTCCCTAGAAGTCCACAGATTCCCCGCAGGCCGACTCAAATTCACTACCATGAAACCACTTACAATCCAACGCCAGTTAGATCCATTCGCGGTAACATTCAGTCCGGAGCACCCCCGTTCACAATGAAGGAATGGTGGTCTGGGTTCAA
Source organism: Letharia columbiana (assembly GCF_014066305.1). NCBI lineage: Eukaryota > Fungi > Ascomycota > Lecanoromycetes > Lecanorales > Parmeliaceae > Letharia > Letharia columbiana. The sequence goes on from NW_023501056.1 coordinate 58,496, forward strand.
GAAATACATGTTCAAAGAGGGCAATTGGATTCATCTTGCTGGTACTATGACTTCATGGTTTCTCCTGGATGTATAAATACACCTCTAGTCGTCCAGCAAGTCGTGAGCCTAGGGGCTGACTCTGTATCAGGTATCTTTCTACGGCCTCGGAATGAGCTCACCCAAGGTGATCCAAAAACTCTGGGATGGCTTGAAAGCCGATAGCCCGAATACGCGTACTGTCTTCGAGCTACTCTACGAAAATTCATGGCACTCGTCCATCGTCGTATCCCTCGGGGCGCTTCTGGGCGGCATCGCAATGATCTACGTAATCCAACACAGCAGACCCGTAATAGTGCAAAGTCTGTTCTTCGCTGTCCTAGGGATCATCCTCTTTGTGGCTGGCGGTACCTTCAAGCCGTTCCTCAGCTCCGCGAGTTCAGGGGATCATTGGGCCCTTGTCATCTTCTACTTCTTTTGCAACTTCTTCTTCAATCTTGGCGCCAATGCTACCACGTTCATTGTAAGCGGCACATACTGACCCATTTTCCTCAACAGGTCTCGCTGACCATTACACAGATACCAGCGGAGCAATTTCCAACGCGGTACCGCTGCACATGCCACGGTCTTTCAGCCGCGAGCGGAAAGTTTGGATCAGTCGTCGTGCAGCTAGCGGTCGGACTTTCCGGTGCCACGAACCTCGGTACCACATCACTAGGGAATTGGCTCTTAGGGTACGCTCCTCTGAGAATGGGCCGTGACCCTTCCTACGAGAGTACTGATCTTCGAAAACAGGTTCGGCGTGCTAATGTTCGCGGGCTCCATCGTAACACAGGTAGCCGTGCCCGATTCTCGAGACGCCAAAGGACAGAGCATGTCGTTGGAGGATCTTGCCAAGGGCGTTGAATGTACCAAGGAATTGAGCCCGCAGAGGTGGAATCGCTGGCATACGCGTCTTGGGCGTGATGAAGGTGCTGAGCCGTGATCGTTTTGTATTGGTGTATTGAAGGAAGTGTATGAACATCGATATTGGAAGCAATATACAGGACCGACGGTATCTCAATGACCTCCGTTACGCTAATTCAGGTCAAGAGTCAGGATTCTTCCTCCACACCAGGTCGGTCATGCCAGTCCAATAGCGGTTTACAAGAAGATGTCCCAAAATCGCTTACAGTCCAGAGTCATTACACGTTTCAATGGATTGCCTTGTCCATAACACGTGTCGAGAAAAGAGCTCAAGAATAGCAGAACAACGAAAAAGCTGAGAGAAGACATGATGACGAGAGAGGTTGAAGACGTAAGGCGACGCAACGAGCACAATACAAGGGAATTCTCGAGGCATATGAGATATATTCACTCGGCTAACGACTTGCCCTGGCTCCTCTAAAGCCTTGAATGTCTTGTGCCTGTGCCAAACAGTCGTCTTAATTATAAACAGGTAATCAAAACCGGCTTTCAGTTTTCGCTACAAACATCAGCCAGCCTACGTTCAAGCATATATCATGAAAAGTGATGCTGACAGGAGCACACGAGCCGGCGAAGCTGGATTTTTATGTTGGTTTGAAAGATCCTGGTCGAGATACAATTGTCCGGAAGCAGAGACAAATGATGAGCGTACCTATGCCGCCGCAAGACAGCCCGGTTCTGTACTAGCTTAGCAGCGTCCTATCATGATGGCAGGTCTCTAGACTTTAATGGAGAAACTGAAAAGCGTCGATGAGACAGCGAACAGCTAGATAGATTAACGCCCCAGAATCACAAATGTTGTGCTGTAGGATTTACGGCGTGTGGGGAGGTGGATAGAGCCACTGACGGCGGACGAGGAGAGGCAGTTGTTGCGGCCTGCATTGGAGGTCGAGAGGCCGCGGGTGTGGGATATGAGAGTTGAATGGGAGGATGCCGAGGTGGATTGGGAGGCACAAGGAGCGCCTTTTAGGGTCGTGAGAGATGAGAGGATTGGGAACGAAGGTAATGCGATGGAGACAAGCATATGGAATGCATGATTTGCTGAATAGGTCCCGATCCAAAATGGCATTATTCATCTGTTAATTGACAGACACATGGCTATGGGCTATGGGTCGTTGAAAGAGAACAAACCAGCGAGACAAAACCCAGACGACCAGATGAGAAGGCTTCAAAACGAGACGCGCCAGTCTCATTCCTCGAGATGCTAATCGCGTCGACTGGCTCTTGTATGCTTTCGCTCTACGCCACCTTCATGCAGATGTTTGCGTCTTGACTCCAGGAGTCTTTCTGTTGTAATCTGCTGCAGCACCATAGTGTGTTGTAGCTACCCCTCCAGATGGCAAATTAGCATGGTATATAAGAAGCCTACATACCACTCCATAGCTAATCAATCCATAACCTCTCTTCAATTCCAACACTTTCTTCTCCAGAGCTGACATTCTTCGGTCGAGAAACTACTCCGCGGGATTCCCCCACCACCGTTGCTATCGGTTGGCAACGAGAAGGGGGAGACTTCCCCTTCTTGAGCCTGTCTCCTGGCGCTCCGTGGCGCTGTCTTGTTGATCAACAGCGTCCCCTATGTGACGAACATCATCGCCGGCAGATGCTGCCGGACTGATACCGGCGTGGAAGTTGTCGAGTCTTCGAAGCGCTGCGTTCCTAGGAGTAGGCTTTAGCTGATGAGCTGATGAGAAGACGTCGAGCGCATTGTTTCGCGGCGTCCTTCTTGTGTTCGAGGTGTGCAGTGCGATTCCGCCACGCTGTGTTGCTCGGTCAGCCGTTGGTGCCTGCTGCTGAGCGAAGACCCATAACCGTACACCTTTCTTGAGAATTCTCGATGGTCCTGCCGTGTTTCCGCGTTCGTTGAATTGCCGTTGCCCGCTCTTTCCTGTGACATCCCAACATCTCACGGAACCCTCCCTCTGCGCCTACCCAAACATCGTGCCTTCCACCTCAACGTATCCAATCTCTCGAAATGAGCTGGCCCTTGTTTGCATAAACCGCCTGCTTCTCCGAACACTTCCTCCTCTTCTTTCTCTCCCCACAGGTGAGTCCCTCCCCTATTAGGCCAGCTGACAGAGCGTATTTTGTCGGATGTGAAGCCAACCCAAACAAGTCAAACAATCCTTAAGCCCCGGGCCTGGCAACAGGTTCTCCAGTAGTGGTGCTTTTTTCTTTGCACTCAATTATTCTACCCTTTGCAAAGGGCCACAAAGGCACTGCCTCTGCCCTCATGTGTTGCCGGCTTTACACTGCCGCCGGTCGACGCTTTGCGCCCTTCTTTCAAATTTTCTCTGTGTCGCCTGCCTTACACTAGCGCTGGCGATACCATTTCTTTTTTCTCCTGCACGAGCTTGGCCTTGTTGTGTCGCAGAAGCTTGAATTCTCCTTCGAGGGGTAACTAGCAAGCTCATCTCCTTGTGTTTCTGTATTTTGGCGATGGTGCAGGGGACCTTGCATCTGTAGATAGCTTAGCAACGAAGACATTCTCCGTCTATCAATCGTGCACTCTCAGACCATGCTGCTGTTGCCTTCGTTGCCGTAGACATCGTCGCCCTGCTTGCAGGTGCAGAATGTCAGACTTCTGCTATGGCCAGCCGATGAGTGGCTTGACTGCCAGTGCTAATCAGCAAGCATCACGCAACAATTCCTCCGCTAGAGAGACTCTACGTTTCCATGCGGGTGACGTGGTCCGATCTCCGCCAGCTTAGACTCGCATACCGAGTCTAAACAGTGTCAGTCTCTAGCTCTATCCAACATCCCCGAGCCCACTCCCGTCATCATGGGATCTTGTCTGTCGGGTATTTGGCTGTCTTTCTCTCAGCCTGCTGTCATATGGGGGGACAAGACGAGACGGACTGGTTGCTTTGTCGTGATGATACGGAGCAGAGGCGGCTCTTCAATGGCCCATGGCCATTGTGCCTGCCATGGGGACGGAAAAGAAGGATTGGAAAGGCACGGAAGGAGGGTGGCATAATAATACAGTTGGTGGGCCTCCTGGGTCTTTATGCATTTCTTGTTCCTCGGCTAATTCTATTGAATGTTTGTTGCTGCCCAGTGCCATGGCCATTGCGTGCAAATCTGCTCAAACCCCCTTAGTCCGTCCTTGGCTTCACAAAGGCCCGGATCTTTTCGTGAAGCACCAAAAGAGCAGAACAGGAAATAGAGCTTTAGGCAGCCGAATAACCCTTCACTCACAATGTTCGTATCATTGGGAGCGTCCCTCGCGAATTGGCGGCATTTGTGGACATGTCTGCTTTTCTCTTCCGCCATCGCTGCTTTTCATTTCCTCCGACGTCCTCTCTCATACTCACCGTGGGCTTCGACTGGATCCATGATGATAGCGGCAGTTCCGTCTGCACTCTCCGTCCATGTTGTCCAAGATGGAAGCTATCAGAAGCGGACTGTCGTGTAGCTCTTACACGACCTCCTACCAGCAATTTCCCCTCAGGCGTTTATGATCCGTATTTTGGAAAAGGTGCATTGTGAGACCATGTTCCAAGCCATGCAGCTCTCATGGCTCCTCTGGGCGTTGTAGACCGTTCTCAATCCATCCCATATCCGACCACGGCGAAACCCTTGCGATAACCTTTCCTTTTATCAGCGCCAAAGGAATCGGCCCGTATACTCTCGAGTCCCTCGACTCCTGGAGATTGTCCCCTAGAAGCCAGCAATGACCATCAGGCACCTAATGTAAAGATTTAATCAGCGATTTCCTGCCAAGCCCGCGCTGACAATTGTCAATCTTCTAGGTATAGACCTCGTACCTGTATCATCATCTTCCCCCCTCTATCATTCACGACAAAATCTCCCGGCATCCCCATAACCCGTTTTATGGCCCCCGCACCCTGCACCATCGGATGCTGAAAATCGACAACATCTCCCACTTTGACCCCCCGACCTCTTCTAGATGTGCGGTCTATGTATACGCAGACTCCTCGTACATTGATCGTAGGTAGCATAGAAGGTCCATCGGTGAGGGCGAAGCAGCCGACATGGGTTGTGAAGAAATGACCGATGAAGAAATATTTGACAACCGCAAGGGCGATACCGAATGCGGGGGGACGAAGCAGGGATAGCAGATGGGGAGCGAAGGTCATTAGATTGGCATGATGGGGTTTTGAGAGGAAATAGGGTAACAGTACGAGTTACGAGGTTGTTGATGTGAGGTTTTGGCCGGAAGATCGCAGCCTTACTAGTATACAGACTAGCTATATGCGGTATAGGTGCTTGGCAGAGGGGGATATCCTCCTGCAGCAGGCTTCCTGTTTCATAGAATAATCAGTCCTCCTACCCGCGAGAACTCAGCCTCATCAACCATACCTACCTGAATTGTGTCGCAATGTTGTCTAAGCTCTATAAGGACTAGCTTATCTATGTCCCTTGGTAAAAACAGTCGACAGGCCAGTATGCTCTTCTTTGTATACACAAGATTGCAGAGAAAGTAAGCTGCTGCTTCTATCTGACTCCTGCAAACCCCGTGATTCCGCAGTTGCGCTTTCCGATGCTCTCGCCAAAGCAGTCAAGCACGGCGACTACCCGATAAAATCAACAGATTGAAGGTCGCTATGAACTACTCGTACTTAATTCACTCCAATTCGTCTATCTCACCTGTGATTGAGAATATTATGCTACGGATCGTTCCGTGATACTCAGCGTTTCGAGGAACTGTAGTGTTATGCGGTGTTTGCTTGAAGCATTCCTTTGAGGCGTGATCATTTTTCGATGCTGGGGGCGAGGCTGTGGTCCGTCCGGCGCAGCAGGGCACAATTCAGATTCTGGCTTTCTTTCCACCCTCATACATCTTAAGTCTCGAGTTTCCTACCTTTTGACACCCGTTGCGTCGTCAACGTGCATAAAACCCCGTCCTGTTAGTCGCAATTTGCGTTTCAAAAAGTATGGTTGGTGCCTTTATAAAGTGGCATGCATATTCTCGGGCGGCGTGCCATGCACCTGAAATTAGGTGCCTAGCGAAGACACCACTTCCGCCATTCATACAGAATGGTGCTTTGCCCACCTCAACGTTCGTTTTGCAAAAAGGTGGTCCCTTGTTGCTGTCTTGCTGAATTTCGATTCTTCACAACTGTCAAAATGCTCGCTGCATCTAGTGAACGGTCGACATCTCTTCTTGCATATAGCATAACCTTAATCATCCTATCTACTGTCGCAGTTACCATGCGTCTGATCTCGCGACGCATATCTGCAGCTAGATTCTGGTGGGAGTACGTATTTTCTAAGCCGCATTTCGAATTTCAACCCAGGTCTTGAGTCTCGAGACATCTCTTGCGGGTCTCTACCCTCGAAACTTGTACCTAGACTCGATTAAGCTCCTTAGAATAGGCGATACTGACAGCGATATTGTATTCCAGCGACGTTCTCATTGTGATCAGTTTGGTATGGACGCTTTCCATTGGACATTCACCTTGCTCACATTCTATAGCTGGATTCCTATGCAACTTACGTCATGGTCTTCATTGGTATACTGGAACAAATCTTGCAACATGATACATCGCCTGACAGAAAGTAGATATTCATCATGGCATGGGACGTCACGCCCAATTTGTCGAAGTACCTCAAAGAATGGTGCTGCTGAAAGTACGTTCCTCGCATCTCGACAGACTTCTTTCTAGCCTGGCATTTGACGTCCTTCGCAGATGATCTACGCCAGCGACGTCAACTACCCCTTCAGTATCTCCACCATTAAGCTCGCCATTCTCTTATTCTACCTACGGCTCTTCGGATCGCGCACAGGCTTCAGGAAAGTCCTCTATATGACCGGCGCCCTCGTCATCAGCTGTTTTATTGGCAAATCTTTCACGGCTATCTTCAGGTGCACTCCCATAAGCGCCGCCTTCGTTTCCGATACGTTCTATCAGGAGCAACATTGCATTGACACCAATGCCTACCTCATTCCCACGTCTGTTTTCAATGTAACGCTCGATGTCTGGATTCTCGTTCTACCACTTTACATCGTTTGGACGCTGAAGCTCTCGCCAAGGCGGAAGTGCGGATTGAGTGGTATCTTTTTGCTGGGTGCATTGTAAGCCAACCGCAATTATTAAACTCCACTCTGTACTCACACTATGGGCAACACAGCACCATTGGCGCAAGCATAGCAAGGACATATTTTGTATTCAACGTTGACCTCTCGGACATTACTTGTAAGTCCCTTACCCATCAAGCACCCTAACGTACCGTAACGTGAAGCTCTCTCCGTCATATTTCAACCCAACTGACAGACTGAAAATTTTCAGGGTCCTCCGTCACCCCAATCAATTGGTCCAGCGTCGAAACCAGCGTTGGTATCATCAGCGCTTGTCTCCCAACCCTCCTGCCGGTCCTCGGGGTCTTGGACCGCAAAGTCCAGAAGACCACAACTTTCTGGCGCAGGCTCATCAATAGAAGTAAGGACCTGTGGTACTTGGACTCCTCGGTAAGACAGAAAGAAGAAACGCATCCCACATCGAATGAGAAGATGGCGGCGCCCCCATTGTCTCTGGGTGATGTCAGCTGGCGGAGGCCCAATGACGAAGGCTTTGGGTACGACGATGCATTCAAGGAAAATGGATTGAAACATCCATCGCCGTAATGACTATTCGTTACATGGACTATGTCGTAAATGATGAACCCTGAGCATAAGATTTCCGATCGTGTTCCCCACCACGACTTGACTCGTTCGTTGCCAAGTTGACCTGAACTCCGCTCGAAGAGTGGAGGCTCCTACTTAGCCCATAAGGTTTTCCCATCTTCACGAACTGATCTTCAAGCGGTCTGCTCGTGACAGCAAGGTTCATGCAAGTATTACCAGGACATTCGCTGTATCCAACATGTACCTCTTTGATATATTTTAAAGGCCTCAGAAACGCCAAACTTCGTCAGAGACGTCCGTACCGTTCCAGCTCAGTATTTCTCACAGCAATGGCAGCGGACTCAGGCACATCAGAAGTTCGCCCAAAAAAGGGTACACCTTCACCCCCAGCAGCCTCCGACATCAGCTTTCAACCGGCAGTACTTGCGTTCCATTTTACTCGACAGTCCCCAACTCGACAATCAAATCTCTCGCCCCTTCCTGGGCAACCGGCCCCAAGCTCAACTTCAACACCCCTCCAGCCCAACGACGATGAACTCCGCACCATTCACATCAGGACTCAGGTCAATACACTCCTCGAATACCTGATGATGATCATCCTTCATCTCAAACAACCCCAGAAAGTCTTCCGCCTGCGCATCATCAAGCACATCAGATTTGATCTCGCAAGACAGAGTACCGGGTTGGTTGGAAGGCGGCCTTGACCTACCCAACTTGCAGAGAATCATTGCCATTATGCCAATACTTTACTCCAGGGTTCCACGTCAGGCTTCCGTTGCTATTCACTCGCAAGCTTCGCTTTCTTATTGTGTGGTGAGCGAAACCTCTTCGTAACTGTTTCTACCATTCTCCCAAACCAGTAGAAATTGAGCACGGTCAAGAGAGTGTTACTGCCCAAGTAAGTGTAGGCCAGCCAGAGCGGTAGCACCTTTCCATCGGAAAAGCGCATCACTCCTGAGTCTCCGGTCCGTGTACTCGACCCCGGTCCCTCGCCAACGTTTTGTTGGAGAATCGCTAGAATGTCCTGGTACACCATCACCGACTGATAAGTCCCCCAAACAAGCCGGGACCCGAAGAAAGAGGCCAAGAGCGCAACGCCATTCACTAGCTGAGCATTTCCACCGGTCATGTTGCACTTATCGAGGTACCAATGGAGGTTCAAGAATGGTGTCGACATAGCGTAGAGTACGAACGCCACACCGTAGTAGTTGGCAAACGGACGCTTGTAACTCGCAAGTAGTCAGCTCCATGTGCCTCCATAGCTGTCATCCTCTAGCATCGGGAGACTTACAAACCCCAAGCTAGTAATCAGCAGCGCGCTGACCGCATGCGCCAGCGATCCCCATCCTAGAATCCCCACATTCGTAGCGCTGATCTTGACATCCCATATGAAGTATCCTGCCGCGAACGCTTGCGTCATCCCGAGCGCGCCTGTGTATCCCCATATTCGCTCCTCCAAGTTCATGTTTTCCCGCTCTTTGTCTGCCAAGACTGTCCAGAATGCCAGGCCGCAAATGAAGATTGCTTGGATTGTTGAGACGACGCGGATGTTCCAATTGATCTTGGTCCGTGGTGGTAGGGACGAGTAGGTCGTCGCGAAGAATTCGGCGGAGAATCTAGGGGCTAAGAAGTTCTCCATCAGGTAGTAGGCAATGAATGATAGGAGGACTTCGTGGCCGTGGAGGGGCAGGGTTTTGAGGGACAGCGCATCCGCAATCGGCTGTGTTAGGGAACGTATGAGAGCTGGAGGCTGCGGCAGAGGATCGATCATCTTGACGACGGGGCCTGTTGTCGATAGGTGGATTTCCTCAAGTCTGATGTCCGCGGACAGAAGAACATTGCGTCACATATCGCACATCGGCGTTAAGTTCAGCGACGGGTTTAAGCGTAAATACATTACTCTATTGGCGACGAGCGTATGGAGAAAACCTTTGGCATTGACGTTACCAGTTGCACCCCGACTGTATCCTCAAGGAAGATGCTAAAGATATAAACATTCGATAGATTGTTGTTGTTCTTTCCATCAAAGAGAACACGAAGAGATCTTACTTTTGCGCTTTCTTGCAATGCATGAACCAAATTCAAGAGCATGAACACGATTCAAGAATCGTGTTTGTGATTATGACAAATGCCCTGATGCATCTTTGTCTCATCTTTCATTTCAATCGAAGCGAAGTACACTACATATCAAAATGGGGATGCGATCTTCTTAATGCCAAGAAACAATACAGGAAAGCCCGGTACTTGTATTTACCCGGAAGTGCAACCTACTTTACTACTCGGTTTTACCCCCAGATGTAATTCCCTGGCAGTATTCAATAACAGTTTAATATAAAATTGAAAAAGTAAATTAGGGAGCGCGGAGTACGATTTTCCAATCTTCAAGAATTTTATAATCCGTGCTATATCGAAGACTTATCGTCCATTTTTGATAAGATGTAGATATTTTTGAGGGTCGGAGTTATCGGCAATTGCATCTGCTAGGGATGGGGAGCTCTGGCTACGCGGAATACACCGCCGCGCCCGCTGCCAAGACGATGAAGATCCCCGACTCGATCTCTTCACCAGACGCCTGCGCCGCTATACTGCAAGGACTGACAGCATTGACATTGACAGAGGAAGCGCACAAGGTCGAGAAGGGCGATTGGGTATTAGTACTAGCGGCGAGTGGAGGGGTCGGCGGTTGGTTGTGTCAGATTTTGAAAGCAAAAGGCGCGCATACTATAGCGACGGTGGGGAGTGAGGGAAAGGTTTCTGTGGCGAAGGAGAGTGGGGCCGAGGTTGTGCTGGTTGAGGGTAAAGATAATGTTCTGGAGAAGGTGAAGGAACATACAGGTGGTGCTGGTGTGGCGGCGGTGTTTGATGGGGTGGGCAAAGATACGTTTGACCGGAGTTTAGAGTGCGTGGCGAGAAAAGGGACGTTGGCTAGCTTTGGGAACGCGAGTGGGGCTGTCCCGCCGTTTCCTATTGCGTAAGTCAAACATCTGTCCATTGGTGACGGCGTCAGAGTTTGAGATGCAGAGACGAGATGCTAATTGTGCGTCTGTAGCAAACTGTCCGCGAAGAATGCGAAGGTTGCCAGACCCTCATTATTCAACTACATCTCCACACGGGAGGAATATGAACATTATGCGAACGAACTATTCAAGATGATGGCGGAAGATGACTTTAAGACTCGCATTCATGAAACGTATCCTTTGAAGGACGTAGCTAGAGCGCATAACGTAGGTCTTCGCCCTGATCTATTTAGGAAGGATATGATTGACGATTGCGCCAGGATCTCGAGGGTCGTAAGACCATGGGCAAATTGCTCATGACGCCGTAAAAAGCAGTCTCACGTGAGACCTCTTCTTGATAGCATGCGTGCTTCTCCTGATGGTGGAAATGCAACAGCCTACCTATTCAGTCATCGTATCTCGATTTGATATCAAAAATCTTTTCCACAACCTTTTCTGCGTTACCTGGCACTTGTATGAGTTTCTCCCCCGTCTCGCGAACTTCGATGGCAGCATCAGCCATCTGCACCGCAGTGATTTTCCCATTCGTACTGCGATTGCCACCGTTTTCGTTTGCATGGCCTGTATCTTCCTTCATTTTCCGAAATTCATCTCCCGCGTTATTCGTTCCGTTCACGGTGTTTTCTGGAAGCTGCTCTCCGAACGCAGTGCCAGCATCCTGCGTCTTATTCTCCTCACCGACCTCGCCTGGTATATCATTGAAGTCTGCGTCACGGTTTTCAGCACCCCCCGGCTTCTTCCTCATCGGTAGCCACTCTTTTTCAGGCGCCCTCCACCCCGCCATCAACTCATTCGGCAAAAGTTGGTAGAAAGAGCAATGCACGCCAGACAGAGCGTCAAAATATGACACCCCAAAGCTAAGCTCCGTGACTGTAGCTTCGAGCTTCATTCCCACGATACAATGCGACAGGCTCTCCTTTTCGACCCAGAACTCGTAGTGCTTGATCTCTGGGATCTTTGCGGCGAGTGCTGCTTCCTCTTCTTCAGTTAGGTCTTCGCCAGCCGCCGTGGGGATAATCCAGGTCTTCGCTCTCATCTTGCCGACAGGCTTAAGGCCTGCAGCCTCAGGTTGGGCGTAGAAGTCCAGGATCTCTTGAGCGGGGAAAAGGATTTCTGTAACTTCGAATCCGATGTTTTCGTTCACGTGTGCGATGGTAGCGGTTTTTTCTTCCAGCTGCTTTCTGTAGGTCTCGTGAATGTCGTCGTCGGCGTTAGCTGCTAGGGCGTATTTGAAAACTTTACGAGCGTGATGAGGACTAATGCCAATTTCATAGTCTATGTCCTTGCCTTGCAGCCATTCCTGATTCGCCGACCATATTCCTTGGTACATGCCGCCGAAGATCTCCGAGCAGGATTTGTTGAAGTCGCCGGGAAATATAAGATTGCATTGTGAGATAGCCCAAAGCTCTTTCTCTGCCTTATCACACAGAGTGCGTGCCGCATAGATCTGGTCGTTATATTCTGGACAGACATCATGATGCAAAAGGTAATTGAAGAAGTTGCGGATGATGCCGACGAAGTACTTGATCTTCTCCTCGGAGTATAGTTCGAATTGACCAGGAAGTGTGTGAGATCTAGAAATGAGTCAGTGTGATGCTCTACGGCAAGGAGCATTGACTTACAGAAACGATCCAAGACACCGTTCAAAGTCGACAACATGATCGGACTTGCCGATGTCGTTCTTGTCGGAACCAACGAAGGTCGTTGCACGAAGTTCGGCAATTTCTGCGGCGGTCATTGTTTCCAAGGTTTCGGTGTCAAGGCCTCCTGAGAACATATTTGGTCCTGCTTCGATGCCACCGTGGATAAGGTATTTGGTGAAGAGGTTCTTGCGAGTGGAGTCAAGGTTGCGCTTCGCTAAGAAACGCTGAATTGCTTTCTCGATACGCCTACGTGGAAGTCAACCACGAGGATAAAGTCTTGTGTGCGAATTTAAACATACTGTGCGAACGGTAAAGAGCTTTGAGCGAGTCAGCTCTACCCTTCAACGGGAGATCAGAATCACTCACGTATCATACATGCTCTTCTCTTCTTCGTACTCGACTGGTGTGATGGGAGGATCAACGTAGTACTCCTCGAATCCTGTTGGATTATTCTGCGAACGAGGACTGCATTAGCAAGGATTTTCCTTCACGATGTACTGAAACCGTACTAATCCTCTCTGGCTCTTTGGCTTTCTCTTCTTGCTCTTTTTCTTCTTCCCGCCCACTTCCATATGCATGTTCGTTCCGTCAATATTGTCGTCTTCTTCATGGTCCTCGCCTTCTGGTAAGGCTACTTCAAGGTTCTCATCGATGCCGCTTGCCTCCTCGTTTGGCTCAGCGATCGACACTGTCTTGGGATCCGCAGCCGACTTGGACTTTGTGTTGACAGAAGCGTTATCGTTGACATTGGACACAGAGTTTGAGTCAACCTCGGCCCAAATAGTTGACTTCTTGGAGATGTTGCCATTGGTGGTAGCATCGGAGATGAGGTTAAGCCCGGTCAAAGGCTCCATCTCAATAACATCATCTGTAGCTGTGAGCTGCTGTCGATCTGCCATGGTGGCTGTAGTCACTGAGCTTCCAAGGGCATAGCCTATTAGGTAGACGCAAAGGGTGCTGAAAGGTCTTAGAAACGAGAGCGCCTGTGAAGGGAGACGGATCGAGGCAAGTTAGAAGATTTTAAAAGGGCAAAGGAGAAGTAATGAGGCGGTGAAAGCTATTGAACGTATGAAGCATCAACTTCACACTTGTAGTATGAGTGAATCAATACTGAGTGATGCAATCCTGTCATCGATATCATGCTTCACCGAGCGATGGGAACGAAGTATCATCAAAAATGAGATGCAGTAGTATTGAGATCAGAAGCAGAGCGCAGACTCTCAACAACGCAATAGGTAGGTAGATAGAAGCTGAAGAGTTTGCTACGTCAAAACATGCTGCCCTTGCGCGCCAGCCAAGTGACGTGCGATTTTCTAGCTTACGCACGGTCATACAAATAAGCGCTCGGCAATAGTCCCTCTCCAATGCTTAAGCGACGCCAAGGTCTTCAATGATTTGTCACTTGATACCAAAGTCTCCAAGTTCTCTCGTTCTTTGAGCTTCTGACCTGTGCACTGCTACACACGGACCAATTCGTAGAATTAATCAGCGAGATCAGCGAGTTAGTTTCTCGGGTAGCTATCGTTAGTGTCGGGGTGATCCCTTTAGCCGCGGGGTTTCAGACTAGGTACTGAAAGGTTTTCACTTTTCAGGTTTCAGCCCTGCATGAATTCGTGTTCCTTCCGATTCCTTGGCCGTTTTCTTTTCTTCACTTCATTCTCTGGGGCTGCGTATCACTACGTGGCCTTCACTTCACTTCACATATGGCCATTCCCAAAGCTTCTAGTTTTGGGAAAACCACTGATCTTCCTATGCTTCTCGTTATGTAATTGATTTCACACTTCGCCTTCACAAAATGGCGACAGAAAAGTCCTTCAGAAAGTCCCAGCTTATTGCTTTTAACAACGTCGCCGCAGGCCAGTGAGTGACGTGGCGCCTGATAAATTCCCTGACTCGGAGCTGACAGAAATTCGATAGTGATGGTGTGCTCTCAGACCCATCCGGCGAACTCGTCATCAAGCCTTGCAGGCAGTCCGAAATAGACTTCTACGACTCCACCTCTGCACATCCAGATATCATGGCTCACATCCCAACCTTCTTTGGCAGAATCACTCTTGGCGCCGACACGAACGCAGCGCACGCAGCTGGAGCCTTGGTCTTGCCCAGCGAGACAGATCCCGAGCCATCCGTAATACATGGAGTCCCTGGTACCATGGTCGTCGAAAACGCCTGGGCGCCGTCAAATGGTGGTAGAATTCATACAGATTCGGCCGTCGTCCTGGAAAACGTTGCAGCCGGCTTCAAGAAACCTAACATCCTTGATGTCAAGCTTGGCGCAAGGTTGTGGGCTGATGATGCTCCGATGGCTAAGCGAGTGAAGCTGGATAAGGACGCGGAAGAAACAACGAGCAAGTCTCTTGGTCTTCGAATTGCTGGTATGAAGACTTACCAGGGCGCACTCAGCAATGGGGAAGAGAATGTAACGCCTGACGGCTACCGATTTTACGACAGAATGTATGGCCGCAGTTTCAGCGCTGAGACCATTTCTCAAGGATTCGAGGAATACTTTCAACTGGCAAAGGGAGTGAAAGCCAAGGGAATTATTAGGAAAGTAATCAGGAGGTTCTTGGAGGACCTGAGAGCGATGGAGAGTGTGATAGGAAAGGAAGAGAGCAGGATGTACTCCGCGAGTCTCCTGTTTGTGTACGAAGGCGACCAGCAAGCTCTTCAAGACGCTTTCGCGACCGAGAGAGATATCATTGCCTCCCTGGATCGCAATGTCTCAGACGGTGATTCTACAAAGGGCAATGGTGTCATAAATGATGACGATCCCATAAAAGGCAACGATACGGATGCTGATGTCAATGTTGACGATCGTGACAATGAGGAGGAAGGAGAAGACGCCGAAGAAATCAAGTTTCCTGCAATCCAAAGCCTGAAGCTCATCGACTTTGCTCACGCGGAATGGACGCCAGGCCATGGACCGGATGAGAATCTCTTGCATGGCATCAGGAATACCATCAAGATACTCACAGGTCTCACAGGATGAAGACTACAAGAATTTCATGAAATGAAGACTGGCTGGCACGCAGCGCGAGATTGTAACTTGAATGATAAGGATCAAGAAGTATGAAGGGTCGGGCTGTGGGGAATGGCCGACTTTATCAAGATGAGGTAAAGAATATCTTCGAATCTAGGCACATTACGGAGATTTGAGTAGAATTGAACAGTTTGCGTGGACTATCTCCATATCCAATAACAAAAGAAGAAAAAAATGAACCAAAAAGGGGAGACGGACGCTTTGGTTGAATTGGTCTGCGTTCTAATGGCATACAGTTCCGACTTCCCTCATTGGGCAAAGTAAGGCAAATGCAGCGCTCAGTAAACAGCTCCTAACCGTTGTCGCCAGATTCCACTCCCGTCTTACATCCGAATTAGCCTCGATACTTCGTACTTTCACCGGTTTGATCGAAGATCATTATTCTCCTGCTGCTGCTTCCTCCGCCGTTTCCTTCACGGTCTACGGTCAGTATTGAGACAACGGTGTCGCCGGGCACCGGCAAGTCTAAGCAAGCAACCCCTACTGTGGCAAGCACTGGGTCAGAAACACAGTAGCCAAGCACCTTGGCCTACTTCTGCCTGAAAGTCTGCATCGGATTATCTCAGGTATTTTCGTCTATATGGCACAGGTTGATAGGAATGATCGTAGATATTTTCGTTGAGCGCCTGCGGGACGAACACTATATATGGTCGACATCGGCATCGATTTGCCGGACTTCATCAACGACTTGTGCAGAAGAGTTGGTTTGGAATCGCACGCTCTCTTGGTTGGGTCACTGAAATCCGTGTGCTTGCCGAAGATCTCTATTTATGTCAAGCATGGACTCAACTTCCAAGGAACCTGCTTCAGCTCCCTACGAGTCCGATCCATCGGGCGAAACTGAAGGGAATCCATCCCAGAATCCATCGTCACCAGTTCCACGCGATATTCTCGTCGTGGAAGATGCTGGGAAGCCGCACAATCCATGGCCTGCCGCCGACAAAGAATTGGTGATGTCTCTTCGCAACGACGGGATGTCATTCCGAGACATCTCTAAACGCTTTACAGATCGCAGCGCAAGAGGCTGCCGGCTATTATACGACAGAGTCCTTGAGACAATGCAAAAATTGCGAGAAGAATGGCCTTGGACTTCGAGTGAGGAGCAGCTCTTGTTTAGCCTCCATAAAGCTGGCTACCCCCCCAAGAAAGTTGGCGACGAATTCCCCGAACGGACTGGGCTCGCAGTGAAGGTGGAATGGGAGTACATGGATGCACCGGTCGACTATGAGGACGACTATCAATGGACCGAACTCGAAGATCAGCAGCTCCAGGACTTCCACAAAGCAGGCAATGATTGGAAGTCACTCGCTCGATTAATGCCGGGACTACGCCGCACCGCGGGCGACTGCCTCGTTCGGTATTTACAGACACAAGGTTCTCTACCTTACCCCTGCCCTACTGCCTCAGCGTTCCCGTGGGCGCCGGAAGAGATAGCATCCCTGATCCGTATGCGCGACCAAGGAAGGGACTGGGTTGAGATTGCGTCACAACTACCCGACCATGATGCAGTGGACTGTCGTAACTACTGGTACAATAATCACTGGGACGATTATCGGGAGTGGTTCAAGGATGGTCAAATCGATATGTCGCGTTACGCCAAGTCGTCCAAGAACACGGCCTCATAGATGCGGTGAGGAACCCTAACGCAATCAATGTTTCGACCGCTCAGCTACAGTGTGTGGAAGCACAGGCGAATGCACTTGCGACGGATGGACCATCAACTTCTCACGCGCTATCTACGAGAAGATAGTTAAAGACGTAGGAACAAAATCAGCGGGTGACAATCGAGACGAAGAAGCTTGGGTTCCATTCGTCAACCGAGTTCTTAATATGTTGTGTAGCAATCGCAATGCAGCCAATTGGAAGTTTCGAAGCTGTCTACCTACTGCCTTGAGTCCTTCTCAGGCAATTCCCAGCCGATGCGAAATGAGGTTTCGGATCAACCTACCTACGTTCATTTGCCCGCTGTCCGAGGGGTCCCCTATTCAGCTTTATATCCTGCAGGATCCTGTTAGTCTCTACTTTGAAAATGTACACCTACAAGTATCGCCCCAAAAAATTATGGATCGTGATGAAATCGTTCTTGCTAGGACATGAAGGAGATTTCATGTCTCGGATCTTTGATCTTGCTTGGCTTCCGGAACTGGCGAGCATCTTGTACTATACTTAGTCACACACATCGTTATTTCTTCAAGACTTCTCGAGCCGTGTCTCCTTCAAAGTTTCTTCGAGCGTGCTGACTTCCGCCCAGTGCTGCATCGAGGACACTAGTCTCTTTGGAGCTGGCGTCGTTTGCGCCCCTCGTATATCGGTACGTCTTCGTAGGGTCTGTACAGGAAGAGGATACAAATTTCCCTCACTACTTCAATCTCGTAGGATTACCGCCTTGCAACTTTTGTCCCTTTGTGTCCTAAGGAGTCTGGTGGTATTGCATGGCCACGACGTAGCACGATGAAGATTCTGTATATATCGCATAAGACGAGTGTGCGTTATAAGTCAGACCGTCCTGTTACGGGCCATTAACTTTTCTTGGAACGAGAAATAATACGGATACACGTCCCTCTACAAATTCACACGAATTTTCTGCTGTCTCCAACACCAGACGAGTAGTACCTTGCTGTTATGTTATGGGATTTTCCCCGCCATCGAAGCAGAATGCCGTCATTGCTTAAGCGACTCTGGATGTCATCCATTGCAAAGACCGCCTCATCTCTAGTCTGATTCCACGAGGGTACTGACGACACGAGAAACGTCAGGGACAAGTCCTCCTGGAGAACAGACGTCAAATCTTACATAGCAAGGACTCTCGTGGGTCGAGATCCCCAATCGGTCAATTCAGAGACCTAATGAGGCGTAATTATCCACGTGACCACGAGATCAGCAGTGCAACGAAATCATGACTAAGAGGACGGCTCACATTCACCGCCATAAGATTTGTAGCCATCGTTGCTTCCAAACACCAACGCTCGGGTTGTAATCGAGACATCAACAGTGTCACCTGCGCAACATGCGTCTCCTCATCCTTCCAGAATTAGCTGTTGTCCATCCGAATTTCCTCATAATGTGCATGCTTTGAGAATACAGTGTTGCTGCCAGGCCGTCCACGGTATCTGCCAACCAACATAGACTCGCAAAGGGAGAGGTCACAGCTGCACGTTACAGCCATGTTGCCGTATGCAAGGTCAGCCATCCTCCGTTCTCGCGCAGATATTCAGCTCGGAGTAGGTAGAGGACAGGCTCTAGCTTTTTGCCCCTGCACGATCATCCCCCCACCTGATCTTTCCACGTTCGAGACTCGGATGATCGTCTCTGCATGATGCAACGTTGCGCCTATCTCAGCATCTGCATTCGGCCACTACGCACTCCACACACCCATCTCGCAGCACCAGCAGTCGAAGGAACTAAAGTAGCATTAGCACCGCGCGCCTCGAATACGAGCAATTGTGTTGACTTGCAGGTAACCCCGCGTGAACCTTAATATAAAAAACAATATATAACGCAACCGTAAGACGGCCCCAATTGCCTAATGGAACCTTTGAGGATTTTCCTCGGCCGGCGTCCGTGTCCAAGCGGCCTAGCAGGCGGCACAGGGCACGCTTCCGTTCGTCTATGTCACCTTGCACGTCATGCCTGGAAGAAAGTCGTATCTGGTGCTCAGCTTTGCCTCTGCTGGTCATGGGTCATGACGAAGGAATGAAGATGTAGCTGCCCTGCTCAAGACAGTATTTCTCGGGGAAAAGGTGAAACATCTGCAAGGCGGCATCTTATCGCAGCACACCAAGTTGATAGCTACCTTCCGTTAGACAAAGAAGCGGTGACGGGCAGGGTGCAGACACGCTACTGCGTCATTCACATGGCTCGTTTCAGGGTCGTTCTCTAAAGGTAAGCTATGTAATCGTACCTTAGTACTCGGTAAGTCAGACCCCGCAGCGTGTCCCCGACTCCCCATTGGTAGACTTGGTAGATTGAGTTTCAGCGCCAGGAGCTTAGCATGCTGAAAAAGAGTGGGAATCTACTTCCCCGGGTCTTGGCAGCATTTTAGCCTTGCTACAAGCCTGCAAGGGTACGGTAAGGTACTATTACTTACTTACTTTCAGGTACCGTACCTTAGTCCCTTGTTATTGTAGGCTTGTACCTTATCTTAGTGGTCTAGGGCGAGGACATGGGCAGGGATAAGGTAAAGTAAAGTAGAGTACAACGTTGCTCTGTCTCTCTATCGACTATCGAGCTGTGCCCCACTCGCTAAATACTTTCTCTTACTTGAGGGACAATGTCACTATGTACTGTATCATTCCATCTTCCTGCATTCGCGGACACATGTCTCTTCCTTAGCTTTTCTTGCTCATGATTACTACTCTGTCCTATCGATATTGTCTCCTTCAATGCTGAAAAAGGCCCGTCGTAGAGGAATAGTCTCCGTCGTCCACTGTCTCAAGAGTACTGTCTCTTAAGCAAAGGCTTTGCATGCCACAAGAACGCCAAATCTTGTCCCGAGTTGACGCTTTCAAGCGCTCTCATTGACCCAGCGAGTAATCGCCCGTCATGGCCGTGACAGCGACCCCCAGCCAGGTCAATGCAATGATGATAACAGAAAGAGTCACTTCCATATTCTCTCTCCTCGGCATTCTCTTCATTCTGGCCACCTTCCTGCTGGGAAGAGGCTTCGATAAACCAATCAACCGGCTTTTCTTCTTCGCATCATTCAGTAACTTAGGCATGAACATCGCAGCCTTGATTGCCGAAGATGGCGTTTCTGCAGGCCAGAATTCGTCGCTGTGCCAATTCCAGGCTTTTGCTATACAATGGTACGTCGAGACGAAAGTTGCAATGCTCTTTGTAGCACCTAACGTTCAGTGTAGGTTTCTCGGAGTGGATACCCTCTGGGCTTTGTGCATGGGCTTCAATGTTTACCTCGCCTTGTTCCGTGGATGGACCTCAGAGCGCATGCGGAGACAAGAGTGGAAATACTTCCTCGCGTGCTATGGATGCTCCTTCATACCAGCCCTGGTATATCTTTTCGTGAACACCAAAAGCCGAGGAAAGATATACGGTCCAGCTCTCGTAAGTACAAGATACAGTTCAGAGAAGCAATCGTTGACGCCATGTTAAGCTCTGGTGTTGGGTGTCCCCGAAATGGGACTTTCTCCGCGTGGCAACCCTCTACGGCATCGTGTGGTAAAGCCGACTCTCCCCAGCCCACACATGCACCACTAATCACCCCTCAACCCAGGGTCGCACTCCTCTTCGCCTGGATCATCTACCTGATGGCTTTCCGCAAAGTGTGGAACAACCGCCACCAACTCCAAGGCTTCTTCAACCCCTTCAACGAAAACCCCTTCGAAGGCACCGTCACCACCGAAGTCGACGTCACAACCTACGCCCGCCGCGACTCCGCCCTCAAACCCGCCGGTCACAACACCACCACCGCCCCCGACGCCGAACTCGCCATCCCCGGCACCGAGCCCGCCCCAACGGCCGGCTTCGACCCCTACAGCGTCAACGTCGAAGCCGCCCCCCCCGCCCCGCCGCACCGGCACCACCGGAGCGACCCCACCGCCTCCGCCGCCCCGGACCTCCTCCGCGTGCGCGCCCTGACCCGCACCGCCGCCCTCCGCGAGACGAACCCCGAAGCCTGGCTCTACGCCCGCGTCGCCTTCCTCTTCTTCGGCGCGCTCCTCCTCTCCTGGGTGCCCTCGAGCGCGAACCGGCTCTACGCCCTCGCCCACCCGGCCCGCTACAGCTTCGGCCTCAACTACGCCGAAGCCCTCGTCCTGCCCCTGCAGGGCTTCTGCAACGCCCTCGTCTACGCCGTCACGTCGCGCTCCGCGTGCCGCGATCTGTGGCGCTCGGTGGCGGGGACGGGCGGCGGCGGTGGAGGGGCGGTGGGGGGGAAGGCGGCGTCGGGGGGTGGGAAGGCGGGGGATACGAGGTTGGTGCGGTTTACGGGTCGGAGGACGAGTCGGAGGTTGGAGAGCGATGAGAGTAGCGTCGCTAGTTTGAGGAGGCATTGATGGATGGAGCTAGGGGGAGGGGTTTTTGTTTTGGGGAGGGCTACTTGGAATTGATGTTAGATGATATCCCTCAATGGTTTTGTATTTGATGACGGGGATGTTTTTCGGGGGATGATCCCCGAGTGGAGAACAGCATATTTGGCTTGCAAAGATGCAAAGGAACGATGTTTAATTGTTGTGTTCCATAGAGAGATTCATGCTACTAAGTATTATGCTACATCATGATCTCGTGACAAGATTGAGAGATCCTCCACCGAATCTCGCTGCGACGAAGCGGTTCCCACAGGTGTTGCATCCAACTTCTCTGTGATACCGGAAGTATCTGATCTCGAACACGACGAAGACATCCTCTCCTGAAGTTCACTGCGACAGCGCCATTCCGACAGGCGTTGCATCCAACCTCTCTGTGATACCGGAAGTATCTGATTTCGAACACGATGAAGACATCCTCTGCTGGATCTCATCGCGACAAAGCTATTCCGACAGGCGCTGCATCCAATCCCTCTGTGCTACCGGAGGTGTCTTCCCCGTAAAGGCGCAGGCGACTCAGGCATGTATACTTGACATTGCCCCAGTTGGAATTGACCCGGACCGCAACTCTGTTCGTGCTCACGCCATAATCGACGAGGGATAGAGGTACCAGGAAAGACTGCAAGCGTTGATTGGTCCAAATGTTGTACTCCCAACGCCCAACAGGGACGAAATCGAACGGGAGAGCTTGGTCGCCGATGGTCTTGCCTTGAGGCGAAGAGTCTTCGAGTAGAGACGGATCCATGATGGTGATAGCCTCGCGAACGGCCGCGCGAGTCCTATCATCGGGAATATGGATCCACAATTCGACTTCTCTTGGAGAACTGCCCATGAAACCGACCGGCATTTCGTCCATAGCGGCGTGTTCAACGACGAGTTCCGTGGGTGCGATGGTGCGCGATAATGCGACGGTGAGTTGGAGCTTTCCATTGGATGGTGGAGCGCACCAGGCATCATCTACAGGATCACTCCATGGGCTGAGGGCTGCGTACTGCGGTGCTGAGAGTGAGATCTGCGGACAATTCTGAGATTTGAACAATGACCAAGGCCAGCCATCCGGAGTCCAGGTCGGATCGCATTCGGAGACTGTCGGTGAGGAGAGATAAAGGTCGATACCGGTACCGAAACCAGGAGTAAACCAGTTGACCTGGTGCTTAGCCGTAGTAGCGTCGACAGATATAGAATCGAACGAGAGGTCCTGCACGCGCTGTTCAACCTTGCTGACGCGGTGATGAAGTATTTGAATTTTTGGGGAGGCCGTACGGAAGTCTTGAGAGAGTTCGGATTCGTTGCCAAGTCCGAGCATGGGAGTGCGTTTGACTTCGTAGCAGAAAAGGAGTCCGATCAGAAAGATAAGAACGAGCAACACATCTCTCACCAACACGGCCGGCGACCATGGATATATGAAGTGGTACGCTGGTGGCTGGGGCGGTAACCCGTTGAAATGTAGCTCGTCCGGCTCGTTGACACGACTATGGATGCTGTCTTCGATGATAATATTGGATGTGCGATTGCGACCTTCCGCGTTGAATCCGCCGCGACGAGGAGCCCAGAAGTACCTAGAGAAGAAGCTTTGTTGCGCGGGCGGCTCGCTCTGATGGTCATCGAAAGAATGTTGCACGGACGGCTCGCTCTGATTGCCATCAATAGAAGGTTGCACGGGCGGCCCGCTCTGGTTGCTATCAGTAGAAGAAGAGCGACGCTGGATAGTAGAGAACATATGATCGACGACGGGCTGGCTGACCCCTCGGCTGGACTCTGGTTCCTCCGGAAGCGCTGGAAGTCTAGGGGAAGTGTTGGCAGTCGGAGACTCCGGAGCTTGAGCTTTAGAAACAGCGTTGGCGATTGGGTTGATGGCTTGGTTCACGCCAATTTGAGCAGACAAGAGCTGTGCTCTCGCTGACTTTCCCTCTGTGCCATAGGCACGAGTTACTTGGCTGCCAACGGTCGGCTTATCATCTTCTGCCAACGGCGCCGCAGAGCCGACACGGCGAGAGCGTCCACGGCTGGAGGCACCGACGGAGGCGGCACCGGTGGACGCAGCTCCCGTGGAGCGTGCCTTGGAGGCAGAGCGGGTGACGCGCTGGTGCGCTCCGGTAGACATGCTTTCAGGTGTTGCTGGTGAAATGCTTGGGCTTAGGTGGTGTGTGTGTTGAAAGTTGTGTATTAGTCGAGCGGATTGGACCGAAGCTTGCCAGAAGCAGAGGTGTTGCAAAGGTTGTTTGATGGTTGTAGGCTTGCCAGAAGCTGCAGATTAAAGATGTGTAAGTGGAACGATTGCTTGCCAGAAGCTTTATGAATGAAATGGGGTGGATTGTGCGTATATGTTTGTAGATGTTGTAGATGTGAAAAGTGGAAAGCTTGGAAGGAATTAAGTAGGAGGAAAGCTCACAATCTGGCGCTAGTGAAAAAGAGGAGGCTGGTCTTTTTTCCCGCTCTGATCTTGAAGGTATTCACTCCTGTGACTAGTATTGACGGTTTTACCACGCTATTGTTGCTGCGCCTAATTCCTATTGACCAAATTCCGAGTCGACTCCAAGAATACCATTCACGCAGACCTTTCCTATTGATCGCTATTGTCACGGCGCTTCGCAACTCGTCCGGCTCGACGGGCACCTCCTCCCCATATGTTGATGTCTGACGCTGAATATTGAGTCGGGATGCCTGCTCTTCGCGGCGGCAATACTCGTGGTATCAGGCATTTGAAATCCTTTGTCGGTGGACTTAATGGTGTTTATTACGATACTCTTATGCTTGTGAGAGACTCAAAGCTTGGAATGAAGAATGTTCGCCGCATGCAGTTTGTGAAGAGGTTCTTTGTTGATGTTCGCCAGCTCCACACGCGCTCATGCGCGGGCGGCTACGGCTCATCATTGCCAAGACTCAGCCACACTTCGGGAAACTCGGACTCGTCAGACTCTCAGGCAGACACAATCCCATCACCACTCTGCCGTTTCTGACTGACAGAACCATCAACAACGACCTCAGAACTACCAGCTAGCATCCACTATCCACTCCTCCGTCGAACGTATCCACCTTCAGAACCATGTGCAGCGGCGACATCTGCCTCGGCCTCCTGGCCATCCTCTTTCCCCCCATCGCCGTCTGGATCAAGTCAGGCATCTGCACCGCTGACAGCCTCATCAACATCCTTCTCTGCACCCTCGGCTACGTCCCAGGCCTCCTCCACGCCTGGTACATCATCTCCCTCTACCCTGAACCCGACGATTATGAATACCAAACCATACCCAGCGACCAGGGTGAGAACGGGCGAGTCACGCACTACTATGTGAACCACCAGCCCAGTAACGAAGCATTGAGGCAGCAAAATCAGCCGCACGGGGGCCAGCATATGTATGTTCCTGGACCGCAGCAGCAGAGGGGGTATGGCACGGTGTCCCAGCAAGAGGGACAGCAGGCGGGAGGGGAGAGCGCTCAGGGAGGGGTACCGCCGTCATATGAGCAGGCGATTCAGGGGGACAACAAACTGCAGACGTGAACATGGAAGATATCTACCGCAGGGGACTCAATAGCTGATTAGGTAGCTGGGCTTTGCAGTGAGGTTTTCGCAGCGATGGCCTTCATGAGGTATAATGGTGGCGTTCTGGTAGAGAAAACTGTATGATATGTGCAAGGCTTTGAAAATATTCTCTGATCGCCCCTGAGATTTTCCCTCACGATGTGTCCAAAGATTCATTATGTACAAGCATCCTATGTATTCAGATGGCTAAGTCGCCGAGCAACAATGCAACGAAGACAACTTAGATCAAGGCTCTGCAAAACGCCGCCAAGCCAAAACGCCGTTGCCCTCTAATCTACAATCTGCTCTCAATCCCCGCAAGATGCTGTTCCCCAGGCCAATGAGCTTCAGGCCAGACATGTCGCATTGCCTCCCATATATGTCCAACGTGGATTATCTCCAAACCCTCCTTCACTTCTTCCGGCAAATCCTTGACGTCCTTCCGGTTGTGGTTGGGTAGTAGCACAGTTCTGACTCCTGCCCTCAGAGCACCGATCAACTTCTCCTTGATACCACCTACGGGCATGACTCTGCCTCTTAGGCTGACTTCACCTGTCATGGCGATAGTAGGAGGCACTGCCTTGCCGCTGAATAATGAGATGAGAGCGATCGTGTGCGCCAACCCCGCGGATGGGCCGTCCTTTGGTATAGCACCGCTAGGACAATGGACATGAACGCTGCGATTCTTCATGATGTCTTCATTCGCATCTGTTGTAAGGCCAAGGTCATACGAATGCGCTTTAACCCATGTTAGAGCCACCTCAACGCTTTCCTTCAGCACATCACCGAGCTTTCCCGTCAGCTGCACACGACCCGAGCCAGGCATATCCGCAACTTCGATGAAAAGAATACTGCCTTGGCCGCCGGAGCTGTAGGCAACGAGACCCGTGACGATGCCAGGGACAGATCTCTTCTCTGCAATTTCCTCATCGAAGCGCTCGATGCCGAGGATCTCTTCGAGATCAGACATGGATATGTGGGGATTGAATTTGTTGAGGGTAGAAGTATCTCTTGCATCAGCATATTCAACGGCTTTGTAGCGGCAGACAGAACCAATCTCGCGTTCGAGATTGCGAACTCCAGATTCGCGGGTGTATGATGTTATGATTGTGTCAACAACGTTGTCATCGAAATGGATGTCGGAGGTGGAAAGAGCATTGGTCGCGATTTGCTTGGGAATGAGATGTTGATTCGCAATGTGGCGCTTCTCGACAGTCGTGTAGCCGGATAGCTGGATCGTTTCCATTCTGTCGAGAAGAGGAGGTGGTATCGTATCGAGACTGTTTGCAGTGGCGATGAAGAGGACTTTGCTAAGGTCTATTGGAATGTTGATATAATGGTCGTTGAATGAGTGATTCTGTTCGGGGTCGAGGACTTCTAGCATAGCAGCTGATGGATCTCCGTGGAAGTTGGAGCCACCCACTTTGTCGATCTCATCAAGGAGGAACACTGGATTGTTCACGCCGACCTTCTTCAAGCCGTTAACAATCAAACCTGGCATTGCAGCGACATACGTCCTCCTATGGCCGCGGATTTCTGCCTCATCACGCACACCACCAAGCGAGATGCGGTGGAACTTGCGTCCAAGCGCAGTCGCTACGGACTTCGCAAGGCTGGTCTTGCCTGTCCCTGGAGGGCCGACGAGAAGCAATATGGGTGACTTGTCGACTCGGCGATTACTCTGGAGTATCTGTATCTTAGTCGAGTCAGCCTCGGTCTCGGCTGAGGGTGTCTCCGAGTCTGATTCGTCGTCCCCCGGAGCAGCAGCTTCTTTCCTAGCTCTGGAAATTTGGGCTTCAATGTCCGAATTGAGTGCCTGTTTCAGTCTCAGCACAGCGAGATACTCAAGCAGACGCTTCTTGATCTTTTGCAAGCCATAATGGTCATCATCGAGCTGTTTTCGTGCCCGCTTCAGCGTTTCTACGCCAAGCTGGGCTTCAGTTGAAGCGCTCCACGGAACTTCAGCAAGTGTCTCGATGTAGGTCCTGCAGACACCGAATTCAGCCTGCGCAGGGTTCATCTTCTTCAGTCTCTTCAGCTCTCTGTCTGCCACCTTCTGCGCTTCAGGCGTAAGCTTGGCCTCAGCAATCTTTTTCTTGAGTTCTTCAAGCTCGTTCGGCTCCTCATCGCCACCTTCATCGCCTGCCCCTGGAGCAGAGAAGCCAGGATTGAAACCTCCAAAGCCATTCATCGCTCGACTAATCAGAGCGTCCCTATCTTTGCGACTGATGTTGTTGATGTTTAGACCCTGATTCGCTGGAATCGTGCTCGTGATTGCTGTGATCTTGACACTCCCTTTCATCCCTTGTATCTGCCGCGAAAGCAACTCAATGACGTGATTCAATCTGTCTTTAACGTCCAAGGCAGCCAATACCCGTAATTTTTCCTCCAAAGAGGCTTCGACAATATTGGTCATGAAATCCGCAAGCACACCAGCGTCTGCCAACCCTTTTTTCGACACATATAGCTCCAGGCGTCTGGCGAGCAGAGGCGACAGGTTTGTAGAAGATCTGGGCAGGAATGAAGCAACTCGAACGAGGGTAAGAAGTTCGCGAGATAGCTGTTTGAGATGTTCGAAGAGTGCTTGCGTTTCAGCATCTGTCACCATCACTACAGAGAGAAATGTCAACGGTTAGCCTCAGCGACTGGTTTCGGTCTGCATACCCTCTTCATCCAAGTAGGCCACTTCTGCCTCGAAATATGGCCTCATTTGAGTGAATCTGTCGATTCTGAATCTCCTAACGCCCTCCACAATCAACGATAGATCGTCGGCTCTGCGCCCTTGGACACCAGAGATCTTGGCCACTGTGCCATACATGAATAGATCTCGGTGATCAGCCTCGCCGGAATTAGTATCTTCATCGTCGATTTGTCGTGTCTTCTTCGGATTTCCATCTTCAAGCAGTTGCTGGCCATCTGACCGGAGCAGAGGAGAATTGATGGGCACACATCCGATAGAGATGGCAGTGGCGTCTGGCCTGGGCCGTCTGTCTTTGGTAAAGACCGAGGTGAGGAGTGCTGGTATATCTGTTCGATTGGCTACTGGTATACGAAGGGTGATTCCTGGTAAGAGTACTGACCCCTTGGGTAAAGGAAGGATCGGGAGAGTCTGGGACTTGCTTTGGCCCATGTTTCAAATACGTCGACGGCCAGCTGAGAATGTCGCCGTTAGTTTAGATTTTTAGTTAGAATGGTGTCAGGAAACTTCAGTGAGAACTGTGAAGACTGAAGGCTTTAGGAATCTATGAAACTCGTCTACTGCGTTGTAAATTAATAGAGCGATGAATCATGAACGATGATGCTTATGATTGTCCCAGAGGAGCCAGAGAGCCGAGGCTCGTTTACGCGCTAGTGATACTGATCCAACCACATTAGGTTAGACTATATGTCGAAAATCATCGTCGTTTTCTTCCGCGAGCTCCGCTTCCCCATGCTTCGTCATTTCAACAGCAGAGCAATGCATCAGTCAAGCATGATGGCATCGATCTACTTTGTCGCTGATTAGAGCTTCCAATGGAACACTCGTTCGCATGAATGGGATATTCTAGGATTAGAAAGCGGACTACCCTTTTGGTCGACTTGCATCATGCGAAGTGATGGGGGCTTTTCTCCCTTGCATTCAAGTCCATGTCACAGTTTCTCCTCTGAATGATCCCTGTTCTTCATTTTACATGCGAGTCATGCTTTGCTTGAATTTTTGTAGGAGCGCGCGCCCATGTACCATCTCCAACGCGCTCTTACCGCCAACTGCTGCCCTACCTGACTTGCGACGCCGGAAACCTCTAGATTCATGTCAGTGGAGCAATCTTGGAATATTTGTCGTCCTGTGACAGTCCAGCGTTACCTATCATGCGTGCCTCAACGACGTCCTCCGCTTCCTTCGATCCAATATCACCCATTTGGTCTTGCTCAATCCGCGATTTGGCCACCACGACTCTCGCCACTGACAAATCTTGCGGTATTTTCACAACTCAGTATTCACCCAGTCTTCGATCAGACATTGCTTGATACATAAAGACTCACACTTGAGATCTTATGCAACAGCATATGACCCGTTTGCAATCCTGTTACACCCGCTCGATCCCTCGTGTCGCCGTCAAAGCGTGAGAAGGGGCTTTGCCATTAGTCTCCCAGTACTCATAATCTATCTTTTTCTCTATCTGCTGAACTTCGTGCCACAGGAGTCCAAAATATACCAACAATACAAGAGCATTGTTGCCCGTTTCTGGAGTTATCATAGGCATGAGGCTTTTCAGAATGTTGCCAGTCTGGGTACTTACGTCATGTCACAATTTATCCATGATGGCCTCATACGTCTGGTGATCGATTCTCTGATCCTCATCGGAGTCGCAAGTATATTGGGCTCGGTCTTCAATCGTCGTACGTTTTTCGCCGTCTATGTTCTTGGAGGTTTCCTTGCGGCAACTGCGGACTGCGCGTGGGCTCAAATTACCAATCCGTGCCGAAATTTTTCACAAGCACAATGTGATGAAGCCTCCACGTCTGCTAGCCTGATAAATGACGCCTCTGCCGAAATTGCCAGACTCAGCGCCTCCTCACGGGTCTACACTATCAGAGGTTTTGGCAAGCTACTGATTAATTCGGAGGATTTTGAGGAGTTGAAGAGACGTACTGCCCTCAAGTAAAAGACTGGGATAGATGGAGCAAGCAAAATTGGGCGGCGAGTGGATCTTTAGTCTGCCTATGTATGCCAACGACCCCTAGGGGCGTCTGCTCCTTTTCTCTTCCATGCAACCAGACTTTACTTAGATACTGACGTGGCGCAACATCTAGTGAGCGTTGCAACATTGATAAGACCGCGGACCATCATAATTTTTATTGGGCGTCAGGGCAAGCGTCCACTTATACAAGCTAAATGCGGGCAATTTTGTCTTCAATCTTTGCATGCCGTTTGCGACCATTTCTCGGTGAGCAATCAGCCCTGGAACATTGCAACAACAGTTGACGATATCACAGCTGGAATCACCTGGACTGTTTGGGTGATTAACTAGCTGCTGTGCTTTTGTGGTTACTGTGGCTACGCAGGGGTCACATAGGAGTGTTGGCGTCAGGTTTGAAAGCATTGGACGCATTGAATAAGCCCGCAAGAAGGCTCTCGGTGGACTGGCCGTTTGCGATGGCCGTCTTCGCTATTTGCGCTATGGGAGATGTGATTGTGTATGCCCATCGAACCACGAAGACCGGAGCGCAAGACTCGAAGGCAGCAAGAGTACCAGATCAACGTGCAGACGAGACTGGGAAACCCCTAACAGGAGAAACGAAAGAGAATGCAGCCAACGAGTTAGAGACATAAGAAGGCACTTCAGCCAACCAGCGGGCAGCTGGAAATCATGACAGGGCTTCGGAAAACGACCGAGAATAGACTTTCCAAAAGCGATACGATACTGTGAGTCCTTGTTCCGCGCGCTTCCTCTTCTAGTACTACAGCATTCTATGATGATTAAACCAAAAAGCATAGTTCAGCTGATGGTCCAAGGACCAGATGAACGAAGAAAATGTCATCATCTTTCGCTCCTATCTGAGAATCTCTGTATCTTTGGAACTTTTCTATGCTCGCTTATACACGTTGAGGGCATGTGGCTGACCGTCCTCATGCTTGAGTCTAGTCGATCGTCTGACCTGTTGTTGCCAGCCACATGCACTGATGCATTGGTCCTAATGTAGTAAACAACCATGGCAATGGCTCACAACGATTTCAAGCCGTGAAGCTCACGGGTTAGCCAATCCCAATCTACTGGGACTTGAAACAGGCCAATAGCATACAAGTCGAAGGAGGCCAAGGTCAAGTATCGAAGTATTTGGCAAGTCATCTCAACATGGGTATTATAAGTAGCTTCTCCAAATCTATCTACCAGCAACCTTCATCGCTACTACCTCCTCTTCCCAGGCCTGGCATTCTTCTCCTTCCTCCTCTCCTTCATCCCCCTCTCCTTCCTTACGTCATCAACCCCTTTGATCTCACTCTTCCCCTTGCCCTCTCTGAATCTCCCCCTCCTCTCCTCTTTCGCCTTATCCACCATCTTCTTCCTCTTGTAGAAGTCATCCCTGTACTTATCCGCATCTTTCGGCGCATCTTCCTTCTTGTGCTTCCATCTCTTCCCTCCGCCTCCTCCATTGGCCCTGTTGCTAGCTGTCTCCGCTTCGCCGGTGCGCGGGAGTCGGTCGATCTTCTTCGACTTCCTCCACGCATCAAACCTCCCACTCCTAAAACTCGCCGCAATCTTCTGCCCGCTCTCCCCTCTAATCATCTTCGCGCCTTTACTCCCATCCTCATCATTAGCTCTCGCAACGTACTTCTTACTTTTCTTGTCCCAACGCATGCCACTCGGACGGCTCGGTTGTGCAAAGCCCTTGGCCCCGTCATCGTTCGCCAAGTCCATAGCGACATCACGGGCGGCGAGGACAAAATTGTTGGAGTTACCACCAGAGTGCACGCCGTATCCCCGGTCTTCGGCTAGATTTACGGAAGTCGGCGTGTAGGACATGAAGAACGAGGGATCTTTGTAGCCATCGATTTTAGTTCGGTCACCTTTGGTAGGCTCGGACTGCGTAAAGGTCACTTCGAGCTCGTCTTCAGATGCAGAATCCATGTCTACGTCGAGTTCTGGTGGCTCGCTTTCGTCAGGACCACGATCGTGGATATCTTTTACCGGCGTATTGGGAACGATATCCTCGGCAGATATCTCGAGCTCTGCACGTTGGAGTGCATCTTTCTTCCGGCGCTGATTGTCTACGGTTATTCGTCGCTTTTTCATGACTTCAGCAGCTTCACTAGTAGCACCTTTCTTGCCGATTTCGAAAACGGTCTCCTGTGGTCTAAAACCGCTCACACGGGCAAGCATCTTGGCCCTTTCGATCTCGGCATAGTTTGTTTCGTCTTGGAATAACGGGTGCAACGCCATCCAGCTCTTGGACGCAGTCGCTTCTTTCGCTCTCCTCGCAGACTCGCTCGAAGCCGCATTTCGCGTCTTAAGGTAGAGTCTTTCGCCTTTGTTTGCAACAGAGCGCAGTGCCAGCAGGTCTGAGTCTTCGTCAAGCAGCTTGCTGACCCATTCGCAATTCCTTTCTAGCCGGTCCCTCATCAGACTGCCTACAACAACGTCTTCGGCGTAATTGGGATCATTGCCTCCATCTTGACCAAGCAGTAATCTTCTTCCGAGAAACAGCTGTAGATCTAGTAGGTATGGCGCATCGGATTCTCGAACCAAGCTGTAGCTCCATCCTTTTTTACCAGCTCTTGCTGTCCGACCCACCCGATGAACAAAGACTTTTGGCTGGGCTGGAAAGTCGTAATTGATGACGTTCGCTAGAATGGGAATATCGATACCTCTCGCGGCAACGTCGGTCACCACTAGGATATTTGTCATGCCGGTTCGGAAATCCTGGACTTGCATCTTTCTCGCTGTCTGGTCCAAGGAGCCATAAGCGTGAGACACAGCGAACCCTGATTGCCGCAGAAGAGCCGCAAGATAATCTACGTGATGCTTGGTGGCTGAAAAGACAATGGTAGAGTGCTCTGTAGGGGACTCGTGCGGCTTCGCACCATCAACTTCTCCCCGCTTTCTCTTTTTGTTGTTCTTACTGGCTTCCTCTTTTGCTCGATTTGCCGCCTCTGTCTGGCCCGTTGGGATCTTGATGATATGCTGTTCAACGTTCTTGAGTCAGAAGAGTGTACTTCTCAATGAAGGATCGAACTCAACTTACGCTCAGGACATGTAATAACGCCCCTTCCTTCTCTGCACTCTTCATAGTGAAGAACGCGCTTTGAAGATCAGGCGAGATTTTACTCTCGGCATCCAGCCGCACGAGATTCGGCTCTTGTAGACCAGCTCTGGCAAACTCAACAAGGGATTTTGGTAGAGTAGCTGAGAACAGTAGCGTCTGTCTTGATTGAGGTAGAGCTGTCAAAATCTCGGTCAATTGTGCTGCGAAACCCTAGGATTAATAGTTATTAAGTTATACTCTAGAGTAAGATCGATAGCTATTAGATAGATTTACTGTTTCATATAAGCGGTCGGCTTCATCGAAGACCACAAATCGTATAGATGATAGGTCCAACCCCATTTCCACTTTCAAATCTGCAAGACATTAGCATTGATACTGGGCGATGGGGTTGAACTTACGCAGAAATCTTCCGGGGGTAGCAATCACGATATCTGGATTTGCCGACATAAAGCTGAGTAAAGGTTTTTGAGGTTAGCTTTGCCTGTTCCGGTGAGGGTACCGAGCCTTGAAACATGCCTGGAGAGCAATCATCCCCCAGGCGTGCTCCAATAATACGTACGAGAATTGTTCCTCTAACGAGTCTCCTCCTACAAGTAGCACGCACTTCAGATCGGTCCCTCTCCCAAGCTCTTTGACCACCTTCAAAGTTTGCAAAGCAAGCTCCCTACTAGGGGATAAGATCAACGCTCTTGCCCCCACTTTAGCACTATGACTCTTCAACTTCTCGATCATTGGTATCACAAATGCGGCAGTTTTTCCTGAACCTGTCCTGGCCATTCCCACTACATCTTGGCCGTCGATGACGAGAGGTATAGTCTTCCGCTGGATTGGCGTTGGCACAGAATAGCCCTTTCGAGTGATTGCTTTCAGCAAAATCGCACTGAGACCCATAGCCTGGAATCCGCCGCCCTTCACACTTCTACCCTTGATGTTCGATGCTTTGCGATTCACCGCAGCTTGCGTTTCCGCAATGAATCCTGCATCATCTGAACTGAAATCGCCTTCTAGATCTGGCATGTCCCCAGGTCCCAGCATTCGAGCTTTGCGGTCTGAATGCTGCGTTTGCCCATCGTCTTCGGAGCCGGCACTGCTGCCATCATGGAGGAGGGCTCCTGAAATATCGACCTCGTTTTCCGAGGCCGCTGGGGATGGCGCTCGGTGAGGCATTGCGACTGGGTGAACACCTGAGAGCTGCTGTGGAGCTTTTTCAACCACTTTCAAGATTGGTGAACGGGCAAACCTCGGGCCGATCCATGCTTTAGAGTTCTTAGAGTACGAGTAAACCTCGGGCCGCCACTCTACACGTCCGCCTCGGACGCGATCCGTAAACAACGAGATATCAGCATCTAGAGCAAGAGGAGTCACAGGTCGGGCCTCAAGTCTCATTTCCCCAAACTGAAGTTGTGCTTTGACAATCTGCCTCCTTCGACAAAATTAAGACTTTATTTATCTGTTTGCCAAACTGAGCTCTAAGCCAAACACTTCAGAGAACTCTACGCATTCTTCAGGTTACTGTTGTCAAAGAGACATTCGGCATGGGTGAGCGGACTTTTCAAATGGATTTTGGCCGCCGCTAAGATGTCCTCTTTGCAGACTACGGTGGTGGCTACTCTACGACGTCATATGGAGCTCAAGGCGGGGCAGGTGGAGGAGGCTTCATGGGAGGTTCTCAAGGTGGGAGCCAAGGTGCAGCTGGAAAGGTGGTTCTGCGTCATTTCGAGTCTTTCCTTTTGTCCTCAGCTGACTCAATGATTAGGGCACATATGGCAAAGACACCCTTAGACCCGTCACCATAAAGCAAGTCCTCGACGCACAACAACCACATCCAGACGCAGAATTTAAGATCGATGATGTCGAAATCACACAGGTACGTCTTTTAAATCCTTATACAGCACTCCATCATCATCTTCCATCATCCTCTCGATTTATTGATGTCCGATAGGTCTCCTTCGTTGGCCAAATCCGCAACATATCCACGCAAACAACAAACATAACCTACAAACTCGACGACGGCACCGGCACCATAGAAGTGAAACAATGGATCGACGCCGATGCTACTATGGACACCACGTCTGACTCCGCCACATCGAAACCAAAGCTCGTCGAGAACGAATGGGCCCGTGTCTGGGGCCGCCTGAAGGCTTTCAACAATAAACGCCACGTCGGAGCCCACGTTATAAGACCTGTTGCTGATAAGATGGAGATTACATACCACCTTCTAGAAGCAACATTCGTCCATCTCTACTTTATCAAAGGCCCGTTGGATCAGATAAAAGCAGAGGGCGGCGGGGCCAATGGTAACGCAGGTGAAGTCGGCTATGGTGGTGGAGGAGACACAGGGATGAACGGAGGACAGATGCCGAATGTCAGCGTGGCAGCGAGGAGAGTGTACCAGACGCTGAAGGACAGTCCACAGAACAATGAAGGACTGCACGTGCAGAACGTAGCCGCGCTGGTGGGCATGAACGTTGCGGATGTGAAGAAAGCTGGGGACGAGCTGCTGAGCCACAGCATGATTTTCACGACGGTAGATGATGATACGTGGGCGGTGCTGGAATTTTGAGACGGCCTGAATCACGCCGATAGCTTCCAATAGCTTAGTAGCCAGGGTATCAATGCTTGAGATGTATTGCTCCTGCGCCCCAGTACGCACACAGTATACAAGTTCCTCAAACTCTTCTCCCTTCCCCTCTCTCTTCCTTCTATCAAAAATCCTCCCCTCCCAACATCCCCTCACCCCCAACCTACCCCTCCCTTCCCATCGCCACCGCCGCCGCGCCCCCATTCTCCTCCCAACTAGGCCTCCACCTCACCTTCCCCTGCAACAACAACCTCGCCCTCTCCTTCAGCCCCTTCGCATCCCTCGGATCCAGCTTATACCTCTCATCCGGCTGCTGCCTCATCTTCTGCTCCTCCACCGCCTTATCCCTCGCGTCCTGCGCCTCCCGACCCTCCGCCAGCACCTCGTCCGGGACCTCGGGCCACACGAACGGGCCCTGGCCCTCCTGGCCCTGCACCATCTCGACCGTCATCTTCTTCGCGGCGCCGGCGCGGGCGAGGCGGCCCGTGCGGTCGTTGCGGAGGACCTTGCCCTGGATGATGAAGGAGCGGACGCGGAGGGCCTGGACGCCGTAGACGTGGTAGAGGTAGTCTTTGAGGTCGAGCTTGTTGAGCCAGAGCGGGGTGAGGAAGGAGGCGAAGTGGGGCGGTTGGGTCGGCGTGCGGAGGAAGGTGAGGGTGAAGTTGGGTCTGTGGGGTGGGCGGGTACGGATGCGGGTTAGCCGATGGATTGGCTGGTGGGTTTGGGTACGTGGATGGTCGGTCAGGTGGGGTAGGTGGGCTTACAGGAACACTTGCTTCTCTCCCTTCGGAGGCTTGAAGCGGTCGGGTACCAGCGGGCGGAGAGGTAGCGGAGAGGGCTTGCGGAGACGAGCTGGATTAGGGCGGACGCGGGGAACAGCGGCGACGCTGGCTACGGAGGTCTTTATGATGGCGTTGGGTGCGTTCATGGTTTGGTTACGTTTCTGGGGTCGAAGGTTGTGGAAGTCATGGAGTAGGGGAAACTTTGCGCTCTGGTGCCAAGACATTTTATATTCCGAGGTTGCGATGTCAAACTTGTTCTTGGGTGGCTGGCCATGTCAAGGTTGGATGTCACGAAAGCATAGAGTGTCCATTCATGATTGTAACATTTTTTCTATCTGAGGATCATCTGATCGAAGCAATGAGCAAGTCTGACAGTAGCAATCTCCATCCTGTCTGGACGATCTGTATGCACCATCTTGTATCCTGCCGGACAGCATTTACTATCCTGTGCTTTCCTGTACCCACAACCATGCCATAAGTCGAGCGAGAATTTCGTAGTATCGTCTGAGGCAGTCGTGGAAAACCCGAATTAGACATGCGTGTGATTGGCGTTTTAATTTCCCAATCTCGTCCGTATTGACGCCTTGCAAGATCGTGCTTTCATCGTAGTCGTGATCGTTTCTGCATCGAAACCATCCTGTAAATTTGTGTATCCTGATGCCGTGCATCTTCAAATCATAACCATGTCCTCCTCATCTTCATCTTCGTCGTTGACTTCTGCACGGTCAGTATCATTGCCATCATCATCCTCTTCACCGCTGAAGAGATCAGCGTAGCTTTCATCTTCCTCCACCATATTCCCTTTTCCTTTCGCGACCCAACGACCCTCAATGGCAGCCGCCTCTTCAGCTTCCTCGATACGTTCTTGAGCCTCTATCTGCTTCCGCGCAAACGTCTCTTCATCATCAACATCAACTGATAGAGTCACCATAGTGAAGCTATCACTCATAGAATCATCCGCAGAGTCGGCGGCGTGGACTCGACCTCGACGGATCGCATCAGAAAATCCACGGTTGGTCGCTGTAGATGTGTTGAAGGTACTGGCACTGTCTCCAGCACTAAGCAACTCGAACTCGCTTGGCGTTTTGACGCTGTTAGCAGGGGTCGAGCCGTCATGGACGTTGGGGCCAGGAGTGGTGAAACCATGCTCCGCAGTAGGAAGGTCATCGTTGTACACTCCCCTATAGAGGTTTTAGAGTCAGCATCTCTTCTTCCGGGCAAGCATTCAATCAGACAGCCTCAGGGGATTCAAAGACCCTTTTACTCGCGAAAGATGTCTTGTTTGAAACGTGGTATAGAACAGGAAAAATCTGCTTCGAAATGTACATACATCGATCCATCATCGTTGCCACCAGCCCAGAGTGGGAGGTACTTCCATTCAGTCTCTTCAAGGCAGACGAGCGTATTGACGATGCCAAGATCCAGGGATTCTTTCAGACATCCGGGATCTGAGGAACGTAGCTTGTTACTAGCAAATATATCAATATAGTTTTGAGCTTGGATGAAAAATCCTCCAAGATCGAAGAACTTTGTTGGGTTGCCGGAGTAAGTTTTCTTGGGCTTCAAGTCAACAAATTGCTGCTGGACTCCGTCATCTGCATCCGAACTGTTGTATTCATCCCAGATATCGGGTTTTGTTGTAGCCGCCCTGGGCGCCAAACATTGCGGGACTACTTCGTTCAAGTAATCAGCGCGCCATGACTTGCGATCTG
Source organism: Letharia columbiana (assembly GCF_014066305.1). Taxonomy (NCBI): domain Eukaryota; kingdom Fungi; phylum Ascomycota; class Lecanoromycetes; order Lecanorales; family Parmeliaceae; genus Letharia; species Letharia columbiana. The sequence continues at coordinate 96,112 of NW_023501056.1, forward strand.
CTGGAATTATTTTTCGTTCACCCTCTGCTTTCTGGGGCGCTAGGTCTCTCTTGGGTGCTAAGTGATCACTGTGACTCGAGGGATCACTGTAGCCACGCCAGGGGTCGATTCCTGTCGAAATTCCTTCATTTTGACGTCCTTGGCCCGCCGGCTCTTCCAATGCGTTGTCAGTAGCCGGCCATCTATCCAATGGTCCTGAAGAAAAATGAAGGTCATCTACGCTCTTCTGCACTTGAGCTACAGGGTCATCCCTTGCTGCCCCAAAAGGCCATTTCGTACGAACATCGGTTTCAGATTGCTTTTCATCTGGAGGCGACAGAGTATCGTGGAAAAAATGCGTTCGCTTTAATGCTTTCGGGACATCGATAGGTTGAGCTGGTATTGAGAAAAATGCTTTGCTGTTAGTAGCAGCTTCTTGCGCGCCATCAAGGGTACGATCTGGCAATGCGTATGATCGTTTCTGCAAAGGTCTGACATTCAACTCTTGTTGAGCATTGTAAAGATTGTGGTCTGGGGGGAGTGCGAACAACAAGTCCTGAGACTGTTTTTGGTCCTGCGCCCCACTGATGGTACGATCTGGCAGTGTATGTAAGCGCCTTGACAAAAAATGGGCATCCAACTCTGGCTGAGCAAGGTGGAGAGTGTGGTCCGAGCGGTCCGGAATATACGCTTGATCAAGGTGAGTTTGACCGTTGCGCATGAGTTTTCTAAGCTCTGAGTCCTTGATCTCACGATAAGTGCCTCGATCCAATTCGCGCCTTTCGATATGACTCAATCGGTCAAGACCACCCTTTATGAGCCAGCCTTTTCGAATATCAAGGTTTGTCGCTCCCTGAAACATAGCGAATGATCTTAAGGCCTCCCAATAGGTTCTTGACAGGATACGCTCGCCTAGCGGCATATTGGCCCATACAGCGGCACGGTCCAGTCGCGGCAGCAGTTCATGCCCTCCCTCCCGGTGGAGAACGGGTCCGGGAAGAGTGTCGTATTCGACACACAGTAATTTGTAAACTGTCCCGCGGACGTAGTCCTTGAGGAGATCCTTCATTTCTTTGACTGTGTCTTGAAGCTCTGGCTGTGTATATGCAGAAAGTCTGCGCACTTCTGGCAGCTCGTCAATCCATTGCATGTCGTTGAAAACGAAATTCGCGAAACCACGATTAATACGCTCAAGGAAGCTCTTGCTGGCGTATTCGACGCGAGTGTGAATATGCTCCGGCAGCTCTTCCTTTTTCCGCCCAAATGTGGTGCGCTTGTGCATCCGAGGCTCTCTTGTTTGACGAAGGTTATCCAGTGCTTCTTCCCCAACCAGAATAGCGAAGGAGTCGCGAGCAAGGTCGTAGTTTTGAAGACCGTCAGCGATTTGGTGACTGACTTCAGGCAAAACCTCCAAGAAGTACGAATTAGGATACGCACGCAACCAACGGATAATATAGTCCTCTAGTGGACTGTGGATAATGTCGAGATTCTTTGCGACAGCAAACGTAGTCCATACTTTGGTTGCGGAGTCAAGCATCGGATCCGTTCCTTGCAAGGCGGAGAGTACACGCTCGATAGCGGAGCGATGTCGCACAGGGCTGTATTCCAATGGCATGACAGTTGGAGGGGTAACTTTCAAGCTCGTGCCTTCAGAGCCTGCTGGAATCGTGTTGAGTCCATCCAGCTTCTTCCCATTGGTCAGTTTGTTTGAAGTCTTCTGGCATTTGGCGGCCCGATCTGGACGTTCTGAAGTGGGCTCACTCACTGCTTTTGGTGAGACAGAAGAGTATTCTTCTTCGCCTTTTACCAAAGTCTTCGACACGTTCCAAATCTGATTCGACTGATACCAAAGTCTGACCCCCTCGGAACAGCACAGTTCAGTGGTCAGAAAGACGGCATCTGCGCAGATTTTAGAGTCAGCATGGCCTCTACAAGGCTAGAATCTGAGTCGTGAGACAGGCTTGAAGCGTGAAAAGAGCAGCTTGCTCCCTGCATATGCCTCGCGACTTGGATTGTGTGAACAAAATCTGAATTATGCGTACCTTCGCCCTCACTGGGTGGTGTCAAGTCAATCACATATTTGACGTTGCTCGGTAGCTTATTGGCTAGCTTGCGACGCCGAAGAAATCGGAATTGCTGGGTAGGGCCGAAGAGCTTTGCAAGACCGGGTGAATACTTGGTTAGAGTGTCCTTCTGTAAGAGAATGGGGTCTTCATAGCGCTTGATGTAGCGCTGGTAGTCATGCTCGTCCTGTTCTGGCTGTCTCTGTGGAGCGTCGATGTAGATCAACGTGTCGCCCTCTGAGTCGTGAACAATTGGCAGCTCTATGGCGGCTTGCATTGTCATGTCGTTGATTCGATCGTCGATGTTGACGCGATTTTGGCATGTCTGTACATGAGGATCGAGTTCCTCAGCCTTTAGATCCGTAAACTGAGTAGCCGGATTGTTGTCTCGCGCAGAGGGTGATTCGCGGATAGCTTCCTGCATGCCCATTGCTGCGCCTTGCGCTCTACTGGGGTAATTGAGATCCCGGCTAGCCATCCCTTGGTACTTTCAAAACTTATAGAAAGTTCCACAGCAATGTCAGTCTGTTTGCTGGATGGCTGCCTGCCAGTGAGTATTGCGCAGTTATATGGTGACGAGTAATTAATGATTGAAGCCGCCTGGGTTGCTATTCGGGATACTGAGCTTGGCTAGACTGATGCGCTTGAAGGGAAAAAGAGATGAGAGTCGTTGCCTCAATTGTTAGATCAAGGATCGAAGGCAGGAGTCTTTGCTCAAGTTGAAGTCAATGGGGGTTTGGGTTAAGAAAATGGGATCCAGGTGAATAAGGAAATATCAAGTTCAGGCGGAACTAGCGGCGTACTCTAGGGTGGATGCCTTAGGTCAGTTTGCTGGGTGAGTCGAGCTGATGAGTCAAACAGAGTCTAGCTCTCCCACGTCCTCTGATTCTTCCTCAACTTCAAGCAACAATGACGCTGTCAAACTAATCCGAAGACTGTGACAGAAAATGGAGAGAGTAAGAAAGGGCAAAGCTGTGTATATGCACAGCTTTATGAAGAGGAGATGGAGTAGGTGGGAAAAAGGAGACTTTTGGGGGGAAGGCTGCCTCAGCTGCCTGTTCATGCGGCTAAATTCCTTAACGGCGGGATTCTCTCTCCTCACTGGCTCCGTTCCATTGGTGTGGGTGAGGCTCTGCTCTTGGTTCCAGGTCTGTTTTAGGTGTTTCCGCAGCTGATGTTCTCTGAATCTCCGCTCACTCCTCGTAAGAAATTTGTGACCCGGATTGTTTTTGTATTCGTTGAAGATGTCCCGTGCTGTGCGTGGTTTTTTTTGTGTCTCTAGAGCTTGCTCCAGCTCCTGCCTTATTTCGATCTTCAGATGGTATCTGAAGATGGTCAGTAGTACGAATATAGACAGAAAGCCGATTATCTTTCCAAGCCAATTGTTGTTTTCCATTTGTGCGTTACTGTTGGATTGTCCATGCTTGTGAGTCTTGAAAAGAGCACGCGACAGCGTGAAGCAAAACAGAAGCGAATTAATAGCGCCTTGGCATTATACGGGTACGACGTGCATTCAAATGGACTGGGAACTTGCAGATGACTATGAACAGAAAATCAAGGAGAGAGAGACCATATGTGAGACAAGGAATGCTCAATTAAGTGCCAGAGACGCTTTGTATCCAGCATGACACAAGGCTTAGGGGCACAAGCATCCAAAAGATGGGAGACACTCAAACCATTCTAGTAGCAGAAACGGGAGGCGGGACGAAAGCTTATGGGGCTCTTGAAGAGGAGAAAGCTCCATTCGCCCTCGTATTTGCTGTGTCAACGTCTTATATCCTCTTTTCAGGTCAATCACATAGCCCTTTACAGCAAGTTGACCTCTCCGCCCTCAATAGCTACTCTCTACTCTTCGATGCCAGGTCCAACAGGTCTTTTCAGCAGAAGCGCCATTTATCCAATTCCCTTCCAAGTTTCCTTGAAGACCCATTGAGCCAAGAGCCCCTCCCCAGCTACTGTTCAGCACAAGCGTCGACTACCATCTCCGCTTCCAAAAGCCATTGAAGGCCCGCTTTTGAGCCAGAAACAAGCACCCAGCTCCGGACCCCCTTCATTCCTTCCAAACCAAGCCGTCGGAGCATCGCCCAGATGTCACACATTAGCTCCCTCCTCACTAGACCGTCCACCCTCGGTCTCGTCGCTGTAGGCGGCAGCGCCGCTTTCTACCTCGGCATGAAGTCGAAGACGATAATGGCTCAACAGGCCCAAAGGGATAGTGGAGAAGATCAAAGCAGGGCAAGAGGACCGGCGGTCCAGGAGAAGAATTATGGGGTCAAAGCTGGCAGGGAAGGTGGAGGGGTTTGAGTGTGGGAAAAGATTGGGGATGCACAGGGGTCGAGGTGCAATGGAAATGGAGTGTAGAATGTTCTTTACAGCAAGATTGTTGAAGGTTTCTGCGAAGAGAGAAGGTTTGGTGACACATCAAATATGGCTAGCAGTATTGCAGGCGAAATGCGAGTGCTTAGAAGAGGTTGGCTGCGGGAAAGGTGAGGGACGGACGAATGGGCTGCAAGTCGTTGCTGTGGGGTCGAACTCGAGATGCTGCTGACGATATTACGACAATGGATGTGGGTAATGTGATGCTTGATGAGGCTTTGGGTCCAGTGGGAATTGATATGAATGATCGGATGGGTACGTGTATATAAGCTGTCAAATTTGTACAAGCACCGCTCGATTCCGCGAGCAATACAGCGAAGACGACACAGCATCAATTTCAGCAACCAAGTCTTCAAGATATGTGTTTTCGAGGAGCCGAAAGCAATTGTGGCCTCGTGACTTCCTGCGAGCCTTTTTTAAGTCATTGCAGGGTGGGCTCATAGAGGCCACTCGGGCTACTCCGACTGAGATTGGCTTGGCGCGATGTATCTGCATCCTGACTGGTCTAGATGTTTTTTTACTAATTAGTCTGTCCCCTGCCTTTCACAATGTCCAGCGCCGGAAAGCGCCCAGAGGGATTTCCTCCTCGACAAGCCATGCTTACAGGAGATACGCTCAGTACAGAGGAAGTCTCAGTTGGAGATAGCAACAACAATGAACCTGCGGGATCCTCCAAAAGAACTTGGAACCGCTTAACTTTCATGCTCGGTCCTCGACAGGAAGACGTGGGCGGAGACCAGATAGAGAGAGGGAGGCACAAGACCCAGGCCAAGGTCAAGGGCAAAATACACGTTGAAGAAGGCAACCACGAGGAAGATGCGGAAGCTGGAGCCATACCACTTGAAGGACGACCAGCCGAAGCGACGAAAGGCCATAAGCAGTCTCCATTCAGCTCAAGCGCCTTTGATCGACTGCCACAACCTGTCGCGGTCGTTGACGTCTTCTTTGGCTCGTGGTGGCTCGTCTCAGCGTTGCGGACGGCTACGAGACTTGTGGTGATCTGGCTCTCGGGCTTTTTGTTGTGGACGCAATCATTCGACGTCTCTGTTGCAATGATAACAGTAGTGGTGATCTACCTGGTCCGCTGGCGTCTCCTGAAAGCCGGACGTAATTTCATCCCGTTCACTGCGATTCCGATCCCCGGGAAGCGTGAGCTCTTCAAGGTGATCTTTCGCTCGACACAGAAAATCTGGGTATCTCACCGTCTGGGCTTCTTGAAGCTACAAAGATCGCTTACGTCCGTTGTTAGGAGCGTGTTGCCGCTAAAGCTCTACTCCGTCGATATACGGTACTATGCAAGATTTGGTGGTTCGTTTATCTCCTGATTACGCCTATGACGGAGTTCAGACAAAATTACATGGCTGCATGGCGCCAACGTGAGGGTCTCTCGATTCACATCTTTGTCGACGATGAAAACATGTCGATTCCAATTCCCGCGGATGGCACCGATGAAGCCATGCTGGCACGCATACGCTTGTTCTATCAGATGATGTTGGTTGGTCAAGGCTTTCCAGCGCTGGTATTCCCAAAGCAACTCCAGAGGGTCGACATCGTTGAGGTAAGCTGCGTCTCCCTCAGATCGCGTAAACCCATCTTGCTTAATGCTGGTTGCGATACATCTAGATGAGCAAGGACAGCTTGGTCTTGGGAAGCCGACTGGGGACATTACAGCTAGGTCGTTACAAAGGCCGGCTCGTCAACGTTTTCGAAAATCCCAAACTTGGGGCACAGACCGTCGCACTCGCGGACAAAATCCGGACCGGACCGGAGAACTCGGCGCTCGAATTCCAGCGGACATACGACGTTGGCACCATCTCAGTGGTTGTGGCGGTCCCGCCGCTCGCGTCTCTCATCTTTGCTATCGTCTGGGTTTCGATTCACGCCCACAAAAGAAGCGATGCAGATTTTCAAGTAATAGTCGCCACCGCATTCACCGTCGCGTCTTACATCATCACGGCAGGTAGTCCTCGTGATATCTATATCTTGGCCCCAACGGTCTTGTATGCTAACGACTGTGATGTATAGGCACTTTGACTCTTGCTCTCATCGTATTCTTGGACCAGAAAAGGGCCCAGAATGATGACATGATGGAGAAAATCGCTCGCAGGCCTGTTGAGACAAAGGCCGCTGCTTCGTCAGAGCTGGAACGACGGAGCTCTGTGCCATAACTGCAGTTGGCCATATAAGAGGACGATATCTTACCGCGTCCACTGCTTTCCGCATTTGGGATTTCCATGCCCTCACGATCTCCAAATTCTCTTCCGTCAATCCACCACCCGTCATGAATCACGTCATGAATCACGAATCACGGCTGGAGTACGAGACACGAGCGGCCAATTGAAGATTCGGGCCAGTACAATATAGGGAGACTTCCGTATTGCATGGAGCAGGCTGTAGTTCACGACCCCAGATAAACGCCGAGAGGCCACAAATTGTTTTCTCCGCACCATTATTTCGATTACTACCCCACCACATTAATATGATTCAGTCTAGATCTATTATATAGAGTCCAATATATCATTCCTTTCATGAATTCGTCTTACGTAATCCCCTTTGCGACATGAGAAGACCTGATACCTGAAGAAAGTGCTCTGAAAAGAGGCTTGGAGCCATTGATATTGCCATTCAGTTTCTATCTTTCGCTCAGCTAAAAGGGTATCGTACAGCTGAAGGAACAGACTGCCGCCAAGAAAGCAAGTAAAAGAAGCAGAAGAACCCTTTTATGATGCCGTGAAACCACCGACCAAATGCGTCTAAAACCATAACGCCATGCTAAATCGAGCTGCCTCTCCCCTTGTCCTCTTCTTGCGGCTCATGCTCATTGGCCTCATTCTCCCGGTCCTCTGCCTTCGCCTTCGTCCTTCCCTCCTTCTTCCCGTTACTGCATCTCTTGCTTCTCGTCCTGGCAATCTTCATCTCAGCGAATTTTAGGTCCGGTGCATCGCCGGCGCTCTTCGTCTCTTCCTTCCTCCAATCCTTCACCTCCTTCAAGACCTCCCTGAACCCTTCTTCAAGTGCATTCATTCTAGCCAACATCAACTTGCCCATCCTCTGCTGATCCTCGTGTCCACCAGCGGCAGCTTGACCAGCTCTCATGGCACCGGTTGCATAAGCCATCTGCGTAGCAAAGCTGTTAGGCACGCCACCAATATAGCCGCCACCAATGGCTTTGTTGTCACCAATATCAGAGCCGAGGTCCATTGTGAAAGAATGGCGTCGTCCGCGTCCTTGACCGAAATTGAGCATGCCGACGAGATCCGGTGCCGATTGGAAAGCGGCGCGTGATGGCATGATCGGTCGTGGCCGAGAAGCGCCAGGCAGCTGACGCTTTGGTGTACGCCTTCCGGCTGATGCCACCGGAGTCACGACTCCGGTGTTTTTGACACTGTTTCTGGCGGTGATTGCTTTGCGGGTTGGGGATGAAGTTGACGAATCGTTCAGGGGCGGAGGTGGGTCATAGAGCACAGTATTGGTAGAGACATTTCGCATATGCCCCGCGCGAGTGGGGCGCTGGGCGTTGATCCGAACCGCGGCAACTTTTGGTGGAGAGGATTTTGCGTGGTTTGAGAAGTTTGACGAGAAGTGCGGTATCCTGGGCTTAGCAGTGGGCGTCTGTTGGAAATAGTCCTCATTCTGCTGGCATGGATCTTGGTCTGTCGGTATCTTCCTATCTGAAGTCGCACTTGGTCGACCTAATGTGATGAGATCCTCGTCGTCATTTGTAACAAGTTCATCGTCACCGTCGGCATCCGTTTGCCTGGGTATATCATCCATACTCATGTTCAGTAGATCACTATCTTCCCGGCGACGTGGAGGGCGTTCTTGACGTCCAGCTCCAACAAATTCTTCGGGATCTGACATGATAGACATCGTCGCTTCGGTAAAGTCACGTCTAAAGCCGGGCTGTCGTTTTCGCCCCAGCTGCTGAGACTTTCGGTGAGCAATCCGGCGAGCCTCCAATCTGTCAACTATCGAACGATCTTGTTCGACTGGTGGGCTTGGGGTCCCATCAGGGCCCATATTCTGCATCCAATTGTTGACTACATTGCTGGTTTTTCGACGCTCATGGCTCTTCTGCGTATTTCGAATTGTGTTGTCTCTGAAAGGGCGTCGGAAGACTTCCTCAAGAGCCCGGTCCTTTTGAAAGGTCGCCACTGAAGGTTCTCGCAGTCGATTCAGCTTGGGGCTGAATAAGTTCAGGCCTGCACCAGGAGCCTCGAAAGCTCGCACTTCTAGGCCCTGGCGACCTCGTTGCTCAACGAGCTCACTTGCGTCAAACATCGACCGTCGTAGAATCATGCGCTCATAAGCATAGATGAGGAATAGGACGGGGAAATGGGTGACCTTGATGACGGTACGATTGATCCGGACGAATTGGCGGAATGGTAACACGAACCGAAGTGGAGCCAAAAGCCAGGCGATTATATTGGTAGGGGCAACATACGAGAACAGAGCATCTGATTTGACCATCGATATAGTATTGACGGCAAACACGAACTGATGCTCCTCGTTTGCGTTCTGAACAATCGCCATGAACGAATTTGTCAAGACAGTGATGAGAATGGTCACGATCAAGAAGTGACAGATGAAGAGAAAGAGCGTCAATATGGTCTTACCAAGTACGTTATAGGTCCCCCAAGAGTCCCATGCAGCTGGAGTAAAGCCCATAAGCATTTGGAAAAGCGCGTAAGCCACAGAACCAGCATCGTAGTCGCCGGTTCCAAACGACAAAGTGAACGCCACGAAAAAGCCGCTGCAACTGATGACGATAAGTACGAAGACAGCCACAAGATCCATCGCCATCATGCGGAATGCAATTAAGAGCTGCGAGAAATATCGGTAATGGTCCAGCACGGAGAACAAGCGTGGGAATAGTAAGACCGCGTTAGCAGCCAGGAGGTCGTACGCGTTGTCGGCGGTGTGATGCTTACGAACATCCGGCATCAGGAGGCCATAGAGTCGCATGCAGTAATAGGCAACGAGGAGTAGCAATATGCCAAGATCGAATGCGTTCCAGAAGCTCATAATGTATAGACTGAAGCCTTGCTCATTGAACCCCACGACTTCATCAAGCATGAATCCAGCACTCCAGAACCAGAAGACAACTTCCAAGGCAGTAATTGTGAGCGACCGTTCAATGAGAACAGCCAAGTACAGGCCAAGCAAGACCGCGAATGAGCATGTTGAGAGGAATTGGCGGTACCGAGGAACTCGTAACCTTGAAAGCTTGAAGAGTGACGCGTCCCAAGGATCATACAAGGTGGCCGATCTACGCACTGAAAAGGTGACAGGGTCAAGATGATCTCTTTGCTTCGCTGGTTGTAAGCTATCGGGTGCCGCCTGCAAGATCGCACCTCTTCCTCCAATGGCACCATATCCTCGGTTTTGATTTGGTGTCACCTTCTCAGGAGGTCGATGGAGGTTGTCTGCTGCCGAATGAAAGACGATTGTTCCAGCCCAGATAGCTTCGAGTTGCTGCACCACTAATGGGTGAGCTAAGAATCGTTTGGACTGAGCGCGAATGGCTATCTCGAGTGTAGAAATGCGAGCTGCTCGTGGCTGGGCTTTTCCCCCGGGCGAAGAGTCCCAATTGGGTCCAGGATTAGAATTTCCATTGCTTGAGGGCTGGCCTTGAAGAGGGTAGAAGTCGTACGACAAGGCATCTGATCAGTAGTCAGTACGGAGGGAAGACAGGATTGTACGAAGCTAGCTACCAATCTAGTATCATTAGCTTGCCGATTGATGATCCTTGTAGAACATAAACATACCAATTCTCTTGTGCTGAACTCCTTGAGTAATTTGATAGCAAGCAGCTCACAAACCAGTGCTCTTGTCTTGCTTGCGCCGCTGTTGCCAGGGTACATTGAGACCTCCTTGTTGAACTGCAGGCAATTTGCCATGAGGGCATATAGTGTAGCTTTGGAGAAATGGGAGCTTCTGATCTGTTGCTGGATGGGCTTGATGAGGAACTGCGATACTTGTGGAGAGCGTAACTGGTCCCAAGAGAGTGTGGTCTCGCATCGCGGCACCACCAGGAGGCGAATGGTATGCGTGAGATTATAGACTGGTAGAGCGTCTGCATAGAGGTTTAGGAGAGTACACACACAGTCTTGAGAGGGGAGATTCAGCATACCTAAGTGAGCAGCAGAGAAGATAGGCAGCAATGGTGACAGCTCTCCAGCCTCATCTTCGTCTATTTCCTCCTCTTGGTCTTCATCCTCTCCGTCTTCCTCCTCCTGATCTTCTCCATCCATCCTATCTGGGAGGCCTGGGGATATGCCATGATTGAAGTAGGCAGCCGGTCGTCGCCGCTCCTCAAGCGAGCCTCTTCGTGCAGCTATGGGAGAGGCATGGAGGCCGGAGTTTGGAGTTGAGAAGTGGGATGGTCCCCTGCCTCGTTGCGTTTTGGTTAGGCGGGTAGAATTAAGACGCATGTTGATGCTTGTTAGTGAGGAAGGAGTTTTTGTGGCAGGCTCCGTGACATGCTCTAGGGAGATAGTCTATTGCCTACGAATGAGTGTTGTTGAAGCTCACTCATTCCCGCTACGCGTTGTACAACGTAAGGTAAGTTAGTGATATTTTAATAGCGGTGAAGTAGACAGATGGCCAACAGATGGAAATGCACCTCTTTTTGGTTATGATGCCAACCGGCTTATCGGAATAGTATGTTAGCCTGTAGAGGCCTGTCTTCTGACCTTCGACTCAAGCATGAGGATCATGAAAAAGAATTGGTGTGCCTCGAAGGGGGATCAATCCCGTTGTTTACATCATTTCCGTGTCATCGGTCTCAGCGTAACTTTTGGCGAGAGGCAAAGATGGTTCGCTTAGCTTAAATAATACCTTATCTTCGGTGACTACTCCGTGTAAAATAGTGCCTTCCTTATCTTGCTCCGCTTATCGGAGGATTATCGAGTCAGGAGTGGTAAAGTCTAAAGGTACGTAACTCTTCATCGACATCTTGAATATCCCATCTTCCATCTTCCATCTTCTCCATCCCGCATCTATGCGCTGGCCTCGCAGCGAGTGAAATAATCCACATTACTACAAGTAAGCAGTACTCGTACCTTAATCTGTGGCCTGTTGAAAACTTATATGCGAGCGAGACACGATCGCATACCAAGTATCAATCATCCAGATGACCAAAGACCCAATGACTTTCAGCACGTGCTAGTATTACCGTTCGTGCAGGATTCGTTCAAACATCGGCCTTCCGCTACGTACAAGTACCTCTGGAGAAAGAAACTTCCGCCAATGTAAGATACTGAGTCACCTTCGTGTCTCGCGCCGGTATGTTCTGACCCATCATTTTCCGTTTCCGCCCATGTCTATTGTAATTGGACTATATACCGCAGAGGTTTCGCATGCAGGATATTGACAGTTCTTCGATCTGCTGGTCACGCCATAGTTTGGGACCTCCATTGGATGTATCTTCAGTCAGCCCCGCACACCCGTAGTCCTGCATCCCGCACGGCAACCAGCCACTGCCGGAGTAATGGTATCGACCTCAATGATCTCGCATCTTGTGTCTTCAAGCCTGAGTTAGCAAGACATCGCTTTAATTAACCTTCATACCGCAGGTCAAGCGATGCTATACACGCAAAGCTAAGAATCCAAGGGAATGAGCGATGTTTTGCCACGGCTTCAATGTCAGGTTCTTGAGGTCATCAACCCATCTCTGTCTCAGTCTCAGCCTCTGGCTTGGGTTGAGAATCGATACTGTCTGCTCTATCTGCATCTTGATGTGTTCTGTGGACGACGACACCTCGTCAGAGAAGCAGTCTGGAGGGTCCGGATCCACTAGTATGATCTTCATACTCCTAGCCGTAAATATCACATTGTGCACAAAGTCACTAAAAACCACAACTCCGCAACATTGATTGGCTTGGCACTGGGTTCACGTTCGGCATAAGAACACTCATAGAGCAGGTATTTCTTACTTTGGGGGATGCCTGGTGCGAGCTCCGCTGTGGAGCTGGGGAACAATAGGACATACAGGGGCGTTTCATCAGAGCTTTGCGTCAAGTATCAATCAGCAGAGTTATTCTCGAAATGGAGAAAACACTGTTCTTGATGAAACTCATTTGAGATTCCGATGAGTAGATACATGCAGATCGCCGAGCATCCCCGTAATCTTACGCAAGGTCACGTCACTGAAATTAGACACTGCAGGTACGGCTATGAGAGCCGACCTAAAGCGCTCACACCATCTCAATAAACCCCATAGGCCCCGCTACATGTCCTGTCCACGCCCAATGGTGGTGGCTGTGGTGGTGTTCTGAGGGCATGGAGGTGGGGTGATGGTTGTGGTGGTGTTTTGAGGGTATGGAGGTGGGGTCGTAGATGCGGTTGCTGTCGACGTTGCGGATGCAGAGGCAGAGACAGCGGCTACGCTGCAGACGTAGTCCTTGACGGCCGTGCCAACAAAGGGGATGTAATCGATGGAGATATTGTCTATAAGCGTCGCTTCGATCTCAGAGCACAGCGCTGCGAGGTTCGGTCCACCAGCATAGTTCCCAGCGACCTGCACGGCGAAGAGCGCAGTCGCAAGGTACGAAACACCAGCCTGATTCCCACTGATGACAGGAGCACTCAGACTAGGACTCGCGAAATCAATCGCGGCGAGGGCGCAAACCTCGCGCTGCACAGCGGACCCATTGATAGCTATACCGCTGATCTCGTCCAGAGAAGCAGGATTGATCACGCTGCAGAGCTTACGTCGCTGTCGATTACCCTCATAGTCGTCGTAATTATATACCCTGTGTTTACAGAAGGTGTGTGTGCAGGAGATATATGTAAATGGTCAAATAACGAGGGTAACAGCGAGGCTTATATATGCGCACGACCTCAAATGAAAGGCCTCATTTTGGACACAAATACAGTCCGAAAGAATTGTATAATATATAGAGCAGGCATTAAGAAGTGCTGCATGAGCGTGGGAATTGGCCTAGGGTTTTATAAGCGACGACGTGGGATCCATGGATACCATATGGTATCCAGGCCGTCGACCGAGCAAATCCTACTTTTCCATACCTTTGGCACACGATGACCACTCAAATCGCTAAAACATGCTGGTATCCGATTCATGTACGCCTTGCAAAACATCATCAAACATCACCCCTCCTTCATCAAGCTTCTCAAACCAACGACCTCCCTCTTAAGCCTCCCATTCTCCTTCCTTAGCTTCGCCACCTCCTCTTGCGCTTCTTTAAGCTTGCTCCTCGTCTCCTCTACTCCCTCGCCCTTCTTCACCTTCCCCAATATCTTTCCCAACTCATCATTGAAGCGCTCATATAAGGCTTCATTCTCTGCGTTAGCTTCGCGGTATAACTCATCGAGTTTCCGGGCCTTCTTGTCGCTGATCGAGAGTGAGGACTCAATGTCGGAGGAGAGTGAGGATAGTGACGTGGTATGGGCCATTGTGAAAGTGGAAAGGGTGGTAGAGAGACTGGATAGCTGTGTTGATAGGGTTTGCAAAGAGGGCGGTGCTGATGGGGGCTGAGTTTGAGGTTTTGCTTTCGTAGCTGAGCGTTGAAGCTTGTATACAGAAGATATCTCTTCGCCGATCTTGGCAATCTCGGCTTGGAAAGAGGAGTCGGCAGAGGCGAGAGACTTATTCTCTTGGCTCAGACGTTCGCGAAGCTTTTGTGGGCTCTGCATGCGCAGCTTTTGAGGCGACTGAAAGGGTGTCTTGGGAAGGTTGGAATTACCATTGGGAGGCCAAGTACGTTCGCTGAGTCCGCCTTTGGGCGCGGGGATGCCGGATCGAGAGACCTGCCGTCTTTGAGGGCTGTAGCTCGTAATTACCACTTCCTCCGATTTGTTCTTATCGGCTAGCTTAGCGCTCGGGGTCCGAGGTACTGATGGAGAGTTCGATTTCCTGGAGAAGGTCTCGCGGACTGGTGAGTTCTCTTTCCGTTGTGGTGATCCAAACCGACGTGGCAAACCGGACAATTGAGGAGACTGCTTTGTGATACCTTGACTCGGAGACTGCTTGATTGGGGACTGCGTCCTTGGTGGTGTCGCGATCTTACTGTTGCTCTCCCTGAGCGTCGCGGGCTTACGAGGTTGCAGTGGAGACCATGCGGCGATGACATCTGGGTCTCGAATGGACGTTATATCAGAGAGTGAGCTACGACGATGCCTTTTCTTCGGCAAAGGAGTTGTTTTGGTTGGCGTCCCTTCGCCAATGCTGCTCAGCGTAGAAGTATTTAGATGTGCGCTCCCAGGGCGAGGTTTGGGATCATCTTGGGTCATAGAGCCTGAGGTTGTAGGCCTGTCGCGAGATACTGGTCTCGATGGTGGAAGCATTCGATTGTCTGTATCTGTTGATCTAGACCTTCCTAGGGAGGCTTTGGAAAGACTTGTTGAATGGAAATGGCCCTCGCCAGGGCTTCTGGCATTCTTGCTGAGAGTACGCCATATTGATGCGACCTTTGACTCGGATTCGTTCTTGCTATTTTCACGGCTCAAGGTGCCGAGTCCAAACCTCCTCTTCAGAGACGATGCATTAGAGCTGAGAGATCCGGTATTAATTGATCGAGTCCTTGTCAAAGAACCGGTGGCTGATCTAGTGTTACCGTCTTGGTCAAGTTGCTTAGAAGGGTCTTGCGTACTGTCAGCAATTGCGAGTACACAGCGATGTATTCTACTTACCATCGAATAGACTGTCATAATCATCAACCAAACGGTCAAGAAGCGTGATGTAATCATGGGGATTGCCGTCAAGTACCAAAGCTTCAGCGAAGCTGGCCATTAGAGCACCACGATCTCCATCGTTTCCAGAGGCGTCAAGGAGACTGATAATGGTCAGCACATGAAAGAAGGCACTCTCAGAGTGCAGCTTACTCCGAAAGAAGCTTTACTGTGGCTGCGAAAGCTCTACTGTTCTGCGGAGACATGTCTTCTACGGATCGCTTAAATTGCTGTGAGAATACCGCAGGTCTTCCTGAATCTGAACCGAATCAACAGTCAGCGGCTGCATCAATCACCTGTGACTTGAGCTTACCAAAGGTCGCTTGCAGACCCTGAAGGACATTTGCAGCAAGCAGGGGACCCATGCGCTCTCTCCATGCTCTTTGCAAGAATTTCTCGAAGGCTGCGAAGAGTACATCAACAGAGACTTCTGCGGCTGCCTGAAGCCTGCTGGGATCCTCAACTGCGCATGATTAGCAAGTCTAGTATACTATTAGAGGAGACCTCTGGACTGACGAAGGATGTTATAAAGCTCATTGACAACGAGCTCATCGGCTGTCGCTCGGCTTCGGAGAACTTTACCCACAACATTGCCACTCCGTGAGCGAAGCGCCACAACGTACGCAGTGAATGTATCTTCTAAAAGCGCTAGGGGGCTCTTTTCAGCTTCCGCTGCAGTCTCTACTAATGTAACCTTGTTGTGTGGATGATTGTCCGCCAGATCAGGGTGGGTCTTTGCAGGTGTCGGAGGTGGTATTGATGGAGTGTTTCTGATGGGAGGTATGTCGTGACGGTGTTTCGACGGAGTACTGGGCTGACTTGCTTGACCTGCGTTTAGAAAATTGGATATCATCTTGACAGGTGAGATGGGCCGAAATACTCGAGACCGAGTATCTTCTTGCGGCTTTCGGATCGGCATCGCAGCAAGGATTGTGCTGTTGTAGGATATCTGTGACTGAATCAAGAGAGGATTTTGAGGCTGGTTCTGGAGGCGAACGAGATTGCCCACTAAGAATTGTTAGCGAGATCAAACAAAGAGGGACATTGAACATACGTCTCCTGAGAAGAACTGACAGGAGATCCTCGGATTTACAAGTATCGGTAAAACAAGTGCCGTCAATACTTTCGGTGTCCAAGCGATAGCTACCGGAGCCCAGAGTCTTGATGGAAGCGGCGATCTCTGTTCCATGGCCTTGCGTAGTAATGGAGTCGGTTTCTTTCGATGAGTCCACGTGAAGTCGGATCTGGCACTGCCCCTGCGTTAAATTGGTACTTTCTGACTGCTCTTCCAACAAAGCTACTAGAACACCCAAACTCCCTGGGGATGGATTAATCGAGCGCAAAGCCCACTTTCCACTATCACGAGTGGCATCTGAAAACCGGCTCTCGATCCTCGCTTTTATCACCTCTTCGCCAAATCGCGCTGCTTTACCATCGTAAGGACCGAGCGCCAGGAAGACTTTGGTAAGACTTTGTGAGTGTCGAGATGTATTGAGGTTTACTGTTGTACCACCAAACAGTGTCATCCGGATCAGATGACCACTCTCAGACTCCGAGAATCTCAGCTGAGAGAGATCATATGCTCCCAAAAATTTAAGATCTTTGTCAAGGCTGAGGCTAGAAGAAAAGAATGCGTTAGTAGGTGTTGTGGGACGATCTACCTCAGCAATGATGCCTCTCGCAGACAAAGGGCTGTTCCCGGCTTTTTGCAGAAGTACGATAGAGTCAACAAAGAGCAACATGATTCCTGCCGTACCTTCCCCGTTCGTTGCATATGGAGGGTTGAGCTCTAGAACATCCACAGCGGTAATAAGACGTCCACGGGCCGAGAAAGTTGCGGGCCAATCTGCGACAATGTTCCTCAAAATTTTTGCAGAACGTGCAACGTCTCCAGGTAATTGCGTATCTAAAGCACAGATATCTGTGATAACGTCTCGGGCTTTCAATAGACTAGACAACGCGGGGTGCGAAGCAGGAAGCAAGCTGGTCATATTGTCGATGAGGAGACTGTATCGAGGAAGGCGCTGTACTGGTTCGATCAAAGCTGATCGTAATCGCTGCTCGCCAAAGTCATGAAGATGTTTCGACAATGCTGATGATTGGTCCGCTAAAGACTGACTGATGATGTTTGAAAAATCTGTGCTGGCTCGTAGATAGTCTTGATACGGGCCCATGAATCTAGGGAACCATCTGAGGAGAGCTTTCGCAAAATGGAGAGTACCAGTGGGGTCCCTCCTCCTGCCTTGCGTGATTGGGCTTCCAAGGTCGCTCTCACTGCTAGTGTTTCCTTCAATATCGTTAATCGCTTCGTTTTCTGTTTCGTCAAGCACTGCTTGTATATCCTCGTAAAACCTCTCATTGGTCTCCAGGATGCGATTTAGGCTTTCAGGAAATAATCCATTCACAATTTCGGATCTGGCGATCTGACGAAAATCTGCAGCTATGAATTGGACCAAGTTCTGAATCTTGCCAGTATAGCTGCTCTCTGTGTCGACTAACTCACACATTTCTCTTCGCAGAGAGATTTTCTGATCCTTTGAGAGAACCCTGCTTCTGCTGTGTGCTGTTGGCCTCGAAGGAGCTCGTTGAAGTTTTGAGGTAGGTAGAAAGGCCGCTGAGCCGAGACATTCAATGATGGATGTGTATTGGCCATAATGGTAGAGCGGTAGTCCATCGTTGTCAAACAGCGGGGTGTTGTCTTCGCCGTCGGAAGACTTAGCTCGTTGAATTGTTCCTGGCGGCAGGACTACATCCATATCGACCCATGACAGCACCGGCGTCGAAACAGCGGACATAACGCAGTTGGCAATTTCTGACATGTCTTCAATTTCTACCATATTAGCTGCTATGTCTGCTGCATGCATCTCATCAAACATCATCGGAGCTGCACGATTTGGTCGACGGACCGCCGCTCGCTCTATCAATGAGGTCTTCATGGCTTTTGGTAGCCCAGCAAAGTAGCTGAGGACACTAACTGCCAAGCCCCGGCAAATTTCATCACCCTGCTGCTCTGCGGGAAGATGGTTTACGGCTGCGTACAAAGGTGATGTAGGAGCAACGGTAAGACGAGGAAATGTTTGGAGTCCCGCGAGAGAGTAGATGTGCGCCTGGATGCGTGAGCTGTTTTGGGTTGAATTGCCAGTCGTAGATGGGCCATAGAAGACCAAAATCGGGAGATTCTCCAGGAGAGCATCTTTTGCGTAATACAGGGACAGATTGCTTGAGGACAACGCCGGTGGCGTGGCTGAAAGAATAATCATATTGTCCTCTGAAGGTGTGGACCATTGACGTTGGCGAGCGACAGGCGGGATTCCCTCGATGTCGGTCAAGGTTGTTGTATCTTATGAGCTACCGGTATCAACAAGAAACTTTAAGTGTGTATAAACGAAAGATGTGTTGTGAGAATCGGTAATTGCGATATCAACAGTGTTGAAGGGAAGAGAAATAAGCCGCCAGCAGACTCAAGACAAACGAATGTATTTAAAGTGAAAGAAACCCAGTGCATCAATTGGCTTCCAGCAATACCATTAGGTATTTAGACGGCCTGGCCACCATTCAACCTTATGGCAGCGACCTCGCTGAGGCCGTGAGGTCAATGTTGCGCCTGAGTGGTGGAGGATCAGCACTTTTCTCAGTCGCGTCGGCTAAGTTTACACGCGCTTAGACTAGCACGCGTTCGTGTCAACCTTTTCCAGCTCTAATCCCTTGAATAGGTACTTCTGATCCCTCTGGTGCTGACTTCCTTCCATATCATCGTTGTTGTACGCTTGACCTGGTCCGGGGATCGCTATCTAGTGAGATCTCTGATCATTGTTACGCCGAAAGCTACGTTCCGCTTGAACTGCAAAAGCATAAGCATCCGGAATTTCCCTCCACCATCCTAACAAGAGCAAGAGCCAACGGAAGAAAAAGGGGTCGTAGCAGGTGCAATCTTTGCAGTAATGTCGACCCAAGATGACTCTGGAATACCGTTCGAGATCAGCAACGAACAGCAAAATTTCCGTCTTCTTGAGCTTCCCCCATCTCTACTCGCATTGATAGCATCCAAAGATCCTCCCAAGTATGTCCTGACCCTGGATGTACGCAAACTACAAGAGGAAGTTCAACTGACTTGTCCGAGAGTCTGTGGCTAAAGTCAGCAGAATCCCCAAGTGCCAACGTTGACTCTAAGCAACCTAGCCCAAGCGTTGTACTATGTACGGACGACCATACGTATCAGCTTCGCCAGGTCCAATCTTCAAATTCCGTGTTCATCCTGAAGCCATCAGAGAGTAGCCGCGGAGACAGCTCAATTAACTCCCCGAGCCTCTCGGCTATAGCTCAGTGTACGGCTACACTAGAACTCATCCCCTCGGAAACTGCAGCGTCTTCGGCGATGGTATCCCAAATTTTGAAAAAGAGCCTACCTTCCTACAAAGGAACAGATACGGACATGGGATTAGGAACGAATACTACATTTTCAAGTAAGAGGGAGGCACGTCAAGATCAAATGGCATGGACTTTGGATATTGACCTTGTGTCTAGGAGAGTACAAGGATAAAAATGCCCTATTGCAGGACACTCCCATTTCGCCCGAAGAGTTCGATAAGACATGGAAGCAATTATGTGCCTTTGAAGTCCTTGGTCGCGCATGGTTGCCAGCACCATCTGCTCTTGCCATGGTTTGGAAGTCAATACTGTCGGCAGCCATTGCCAGAGGTGTCAATCTTGAAAAGAGATTCGAGCTCAAATCGCTTGCAGAGATGGTGGGTGATGATGGATTTCCGTGGGCATTATTCATGGCCGTGGTGATGAGACTGGTCTCTGACACTGATTACCTAAAAAACGAGTGTGAGTACCGAACCACCTCCCGCGCCCCTGTTCACATCTGACACCATTCTCAAAGATGTAAGTTTGAGTAGGGACAAGACTGTACAATGGGTTGGAATTGTTTGCCTTCAAAGGGCTGGAGAATCGGAGCAAGCCAACACGGAGGGTATCCCGCAATCAGATTTTCTTGCACAATGGTACGATCTCTTACCGGAAGGCTGGAGAAAGCACGCCTCGATGGACCTGCTTAAGGTATAGTAATCTGCATTTAATTTTCAACTAAGCAGGTCTGACTCAGACGCAGGCTAAATACTCTCACTTGGACCCATCCCAAGAAAAGACCGTCTTCGGTGAGAACATCTTTGATCCCACATCGTTGGAAACCTCTCCATCTGCCAATACCAGTGGTAAGGCTAATCGAAATTGGCATGAGAAATTCAAATTAGGAAGGAAGTCCTAGTAGAGTACCAACACTGGCGTAAATCCCAAGATGTCTTCAAACAACAGCTTTTGAAAGAGCTGCACCTGGTTGAGAAAGATCGCAACCCAAGCTGGTATTACGAATTCGTGCGGGTTTTCTCTGCTCATTCACAATCGACGAGTCGCGCGCAAATGGACCCCATCTTCTGGCCCATATGTTGTACTGCAGCCCCTGGATTAACTCGCGTTGGGGGTAATCGAGTAGACATCGAAAGCCGCTTCGATGAAAAAAGTTCAGCACCATGCATACTTTTCATTGCCAACCCACTCCACTTTCGTTCGCTCTTCTGGTTCTCCATGCCATCTGAGGCTTGCGATGCTCTCATCGTCGCGGTGTATAAGTTTCGTTGATGGTTCGATTTGACGAGCTGCCAGGACGATCAAAGAAGATGGGTTCCATATTTGAACGTCTTTCATTTCCCACCTCGCAGCTTCGACCTGTGCTGCATGGAGCACTGCTACCGCCCCATGTAGCTTTGCCTGATCAGTGCTTTTCAAGTCTGTGAGGTCATCCCCGGCCTCTGATTCATCGCGCACAGCATCATTTTCGCCGTCAATGAAAAATCGTAAAATGTTGAGCGTGTTACCGGCCTCAGTGCTACCAAAAGTGCGAGTCCAAATACACCATACTTGGCTGCTGTCTTCGCAATCCGCGTGTGCTCCTTTTATGTCTGGCTCTCGGCCTAGCATCTCCCTTCCTGCGAATTCTTCTCGAGCATGATGCCATTGCATGGTTTTGAGATCTGGTATAAGGGCGACACGAATTTCCTTGCAAGGTACGTCTCTTGCTATGTCCGCCCTCAGTAGTTGTTCATCCCAGCTACAAAGCTCCTCCAGATCATCTGCCCGTAAGGATCGGGCCCCAGATAGTGCTGATTCACTTTCACTGCTCATAGGCGCCAACGCGATATGGCTTGAGGGAAAAGATTCCCAACCAAATTTGGAGTAAAACTTCTAGAGCCCAAGTCAACACTGAGACCGCATCCCTAGAGTAGAATGTCCAGTCTCTTATATACCTTCCCAATGTCAGAATACAAGACCGTAAAATCGGTCTTCTTCCTGTCTTCTTGGTTCCATGTATCCAACTTCTTCCCTAGCTCTTCTATCATCCTCTGCGCAAACCCTCTCCTTCTGTAATCGGGGTTACAGAAAACGCTCCCTATCCCATGACTGACCACGTCCTCCACCTTTCCGTCTCTTGCAACAAGAGCCCGTTTCCGGAACGATTCGCAACTTCCAAGTATGGGGCGCTCATTTCGAGGCAAGGTGCTGTCGACTAGAATCCAGAATGTAATGCCGCCATCTTTGGTGAAGGCTTGATTCTCAAGATAGGTTTCGCGGCGGAGGTAGATTGGCAGCGGCATAGCACCGCGCCAGGAGGCGCCGTTTAATTTCCACGTTTCTACCTTCTCTTCTTGGGTTGGGTGCAGAAGTGCGAGGTCGGGCGAATCGCTTGAGGGGAGCTCATAGGTCGCCATATTGAGGAAGGTATAGGCCAGGTTGGAAGATTGATCTCAGAATCATGACCATTTTCCGAGGAATTCCTGCTCCAGTAGGGAGTAACGCTGCTAGAGCATAGCACAAGAATGTGACTCGCCGCAATCATGCATTTCTCATTGAGATAGCCGTTGAAAGCCGCAGCAACCCGGCAACCACGATCACTGGCGCCGGCAATGATCTTCGGGTCTAGCCGTAGAGTAGCGTGTTGCGGGGAACCAGGATCTTTTCTCGTTGTTGTCCCTTAGATTGAGGTGATGCAGCGACAGAATAGAGGGTCACCTTCTTGGCTTGGTCTCCGCCTAGCAGTAACCACAATAACAATGTCTGGGAAAAGCCTTTCAATCTCCAATTGATTTGAGGCTCCACCGAAAAAAGATTTGAGGCTCTTCCGGAAGCCTGCTTTCTTTCGTACCTTCATTCTCTGTGCAACATTCACCCACTCGGATGCCGGTATTTGAGGATGATCGGCCAGTAATTGCTGCTGCCTACTTCGTTTAGTGCAACAGTGTGAATGGCTGTCAAACTTTTACCAACGCCCTGCTTCACGTTTGTTTATGTGTTGAGACTCACCCATTAGCTTACCCTTGTGCGTTTGGACTCTTGCCGAGACAACACACCAATTACACTATGTTGATCTCACCATAGGCCGACTTTAGACCACCACTCATTGCGTTTTCTTGGACGACCACCCTCCCCTCTTAGTCTTGCTTTGACTATCACTGTGGTCCACAACCACCTCATATAGCAGAATGAGTCGCCACCCCCCGCGAGATGTGATCGACCTCGAAACCGAAGAGGACACTGATGACCAAGAAGACAGCGATAATTCATTGTTCGATAACTGTCTCAACGAGGAAGTCTCCAGTGTTCACATCTCCCCTTTATTTGGCCGGACTCCAGGCTTATACCCCCGCAGACCTCGCACGGTCGTCTCCCCATACGACGTCTGCCTTGCGGAGATAGTCGAAGTGTTCCCTGACATATCTCGGGAACATGTCAAGTCTCTCTACAACGATCTGGACCATCAGAACGGTCCATATGCCCAAACACCAGCGCAAATTCTGATTGAAAAGGTTCTGGATGGGGGTAATTACCCCAAAGAGAAAGACAGGATCAAGGAATTGAAGCGGAAGAGAAGTGATCGGAATAGTGATGAGGAGGAAGCAGCCCGTTGGAAATACGCGGAGCTGAGGGATAACGCCCTGGAATACAGCAAAGTTGCGTGAGTATCCCCTCGCTTTTATGGCTCAGTTGGCCAGGTTGGTTCCTTTTCTGCTGCATGTGGAAAAGCGTATCCAAGCCTTCATAATGCGCGTTGCGTTGTCTGCTAGCCATGCTAACAAGCTATCATGCAGAAGGGTTGCCCTACATGAAGCGTTCGAATTCGTTCCATCCAAATTCATTAACGAGAAGTTCAAGGACCACAGCCATTATTATGGTACGTTCTTTGCTATTCTGGAAGCAGAACGAGCAGTCCGTACAGCCATAAACCCGCCATATGCCCCGTTGAAAGCTCGCCGTGTCACCTCTGGAAGGACTTCAGCTGCAATGATGGTCGAACTACGTGAGGATGGCTATGAATTCGAGGAGTTGAAGAGAGAGATCGACTCAGCGCAGCAGCGGAGAAACAGAGAAGAAGGTACATTGCACAGGGCTATACCCTGTACAAGTGAACCTCTCGGCGTGACTGACCCCTCGTAGACAAACTCAATGCCGCCGAAGAGATTAAACGGATGCACGAGGCACAAGACCAAGAGCACCGCGCACGAGGGGAAGTTATGGACTGTGGATGCTGCTTCGACACGGTTACTATTCTTAAGATCACTCACTGCAACGGGGATGAGCCCCACTTCTTCTGTCTAGACTGTGCTCAACAGAACGCTAATACTGACATTGGCAATTCTCGCTACGGACTCAGATGCATGGATGGGAGCGGATGTACGGCCACTTTCAGTCGACAAGAGAGGGAACGATTCCTCGATGCCAAGTCCATTGAGAAGATAGAGCGTCTACAGCAACAGGATGATATTCGACTTGCTGACTTACAGAACCTCTGTACTTGTCCATTCTGCGATTTTGCGGCTATCTGCCCTCCAATTGAAGAAGACAAGGAATTCCGGTGCCATAATCCGGAGTGTGAAGAGGTATATTCCCCCTTTCCGATGGTTCTTACGATCGGCTGTTAAAATGGGTCTTGTTATCACAGGTGTCCTGCCGCCTCTGCAAAGCCAAATCACATATACCATTATCCTGTGATGAGTTCAAAAGAGAAAACGGCGTCAGTGAGCGCCGTATCATTGAAGAGGCTAGGACCGAAGCATTGATTAGAACGTGTGGAAAATGCAAGGTCCGGATCCTGAAAGAAGATGGCTGCAACAAGGTCATCTGCACCAAATGCTACGCCGTGCTCTGCGATTACTGCGGAAAAGACATCACAAAGCAAATGTACAACCACTTTGATGGCCAAGGGCGGGCTCCTCCAGGAGTCAACACAGACGATAAAACTGGTAAATGCCCGCTTTATGACGAGTCCCACAAGAGAAAAGACCAGCAAGTCGACAAGGCCGAGAAGGAAGCTATGGCAAAAGTCCGGGCAGAACATCCGGATCTGTCGGAAGAAGACCTCAAAATTAAATTTGCGGAAGGGGTACAGTCCTCAAGCAGTCGACACCATGGGGATCACCACCATCATGTACACGCAATTCATGGACATGTACCCCCTCATCACAACCATCATCATCGCCACCACGGGCAGGGCTTAGGGGCGGCCGCTATGGCCGCACTGTACAATAGGGAGCCGGGTGCGGCGCTCGACGCTATGTTCGAGGGTGTTGGTGACATACTGGATGAATTTGGGGGGCTCGCTCCTCATGCTATACAGCAGGCAAGAGAGCAGGGGCGTCAAGCTAGAGAGCAAATGAGGGCCGCACATCAACAGGCACAGCAACAGCAACTGCAGTATCAGAGGGAAGCCTTGATACGTCAACATCAACAACAGCAGGCTGCTCATCTAGCTCAACAGCAGGCTACTCTACGCCAGCGAGAAGCTCAACGAGAAGACTTACAGAGGCGATCTGAACAGGCTCGCCGAATTGCCGGACTAAATCAAGCTACCCAGACTCACAGAGCACGCATGGCCGCTATGGACGACCCTGTATTTGCGCGGTTTCTGAACGGACCTCAGGCAGCGGATGTTCTAAGACCAAGGCAGAATGATCAAGCATTTGGGAACAATGCGGGGGCTCAAAACGTAAGCATTCCGGATGATATAGGAGCCAGACGACAGCCCGACTCGGTTCGTCAACGCAACGTAGAAGAGCGTCTACGTGGTCTTGGTGGGGCAATAGACCTCGATTCGCCGACACAGAGACGAGAAGTCAATAACTTCCATCGACGTACTGCAGCATACAACGCAGGGCGCACTGCCGCACGTGTCGCAGAGGGGCGTACATACGATGTGCATTCATTCGACCCTGACCCCCCACCACCCCGAATGCCGGGGGGAAACCCACTAGTGCCGAGAAGAAGAGACCCTATGGCTCCCGGAAGTTTCAACCCCTGGGTCACTGGAGCAAACGATCAGGCTTACCTTTAGGATCACTAGTGGATGTGAGCATCTCCAACGGACAGGAACATGACACGAGTCATTTAGTGAGGCATCCACAGGCATCAAATGGTTCCTGGGTCCCTCGACCTTGCAATGCTGTTTACGGCCAATCTTTTTCTCTCTACTTCTTACATGGCGGATCTTTTTCCTTCAAATTTTAACCCTTACTCACGAAGGAACTGCATACTCGGCGTCATATCGACTCTTTTCTGGGGAATTTTCTGATTAGCAACGGCGTTATTTAAGTGCCGCGATTACCTATGAGGGCATTTTCGGCTTCTTTGAATGCTTCCAGAGTCGTGTAGATAGATACCCCTTTCGTCAGCAAAGGCGTTGGGACACAGACCATGATTCAGTCGTCTGCATTGCGGGCATGATTATTTTATCGGCTTATGGACGGACGGGTCTTGCTTGTGTAGACAGCTTGGGACAGCTTGCTCGATTTTCTTATGCAAATCATGTTCGCAAGTTCATATCACCAATATCAAATGCTGACGTCCCACCAGTCTGAACGTCCTCATTCCATGTCTTAACTACCCATCTCCCTCCCCATCTCCTCGCTTCATACCCTCAAAGAACAGGACAGCAGCACTGCGCAATGCCATTCCGAGTGGTCTGCTCCTGACAAGTTCCCCATCAGAGCACCCCCATACGCATTGACAATCAGGCAATCAGAGTCCTCTTTTTCCTGGATAATCAACCGTCAGCAGACCTATCCCTATACAGAACGAGGCGATTAGCATCGCTCCCAGCGAATCACATCGAGCTGTTGTTGTAGCACGTAGCAGCAGGACTATTGCCCGGTAAGGACGTTTTGGCTACACTGAGGTGGAAATGTCGCGCAACTAGCGCATATTGGAGGAGTCAGCGTGTCTCCCCGCGAGGCGGAAACGTGAGGTACTGGACAGGTCCGGGGAGTCGAAGGACTTTTTTCTCTCTTGGGTTGTTTTTCTTTTCTTTTTTGCTGCTCCGGAATTCAGTCTTGAGACTCAGTCTTCGGCTTGAAAACAGATAGGGGTCGTGGTGCAATGTGCGTACGCACAGGTTTACGAAACCGTCGCCTGTTGAAACTGCATATCGATTGGCTTCGCGGAACAGCATGGCTCGCTTCCAGCGGGCCGACATATGCATGTTCGATTGACGCTGCCGAATACGGAATGGAATATCGGCAAGGAAGACTGAGAAAGCTGAGCCTTGGGAGGAAGCGAGAGAGTATGCGGAGTTCATGGGCAATGACACGATGGCAGCTCGAAATGAAAGAAGAACTCGACAGTGGGGATGCAAGTAAGACTCTTGTGGGACGAAAATGAGAGACACCATTCAATACTGGAAAGTAGAGTAAGAAAACGTTTTGATTGCGGGTTGTCCAAGGTTGAAGTTGCTTTGCAAGTCAGTTCACAAACCACCTAGTGCACCCATCACCAAAGCGTCGATCATCTCCCCCTTGCCTATCACTAGATCTTTTGCGGGCAAACAGAGGAGCCCATTCGCTCGTCTCAGACTAGTAACTTTCGAGCTGCGCTGTCCTCCAGTGCTAGTGGCATGTAACAGTCCATCGGTTCCGGCCGTCAATACTACTCTATGGTACTCTGAACGTTTAGGATCGCATTTGACCTCCTCGTCCAATACCACTTTCGCTCTCGGCAGCCCGTGCGGAGCCTCTCTCCCACTCGAAAAATGCAGTGACGGCAGCACGAACAGGTGGGATGTCACAAGTGCGGATGCAGGATTACCAGGCAAGCTGAATATCAGTTTGGTGGTGGGCGTGCCTGAGTTATCCTTAAGAGGTACGGTGGCAAAAGTGGTGGGTTTTCCGGGCTTCATTGAAACACGACCAAAATGTATTGTACCGCCAAGAGACCGCTCAATTGTAGGTTTGAGGAGGTCCAGCTCGCCCATAGAGACTCCGCCGGAGGTCACAATGACGTCCACGTCGCGGAATGCGCCTCGTAGATGCTCTTCCAGAGAGCCAGGTCTGGGGAGCTTGTCAGAAGGGATCGAAAGCGTTTCCAAGGTTAACTTACTTGTCTTTGGCAATACCAAGATCTACCACTTGAAAACCCCAGCCTCTTATAGCGGCCATCAGTGTTGGACGATTGCAATCTCGGACCTCTCCAAGCTGCAGAGGACCTTGTCTATCGTGGAGTACGATTTCGTCCCCTGTACTGAGCACGCCGATGACGGGCTTTTTATAAACCATGACTTCTGCTTTCCCTACAGATGCAAGCAGACCTAGCTCACCACCCACGGCAGTGATCTCTTCGCCCTTTCTAAGCACAACTTCTCCGGCTCTGATGTCACTGCCAATCTCTCGTATGTTCTCATCTGGCTTGACTTGATCTGTGAGTATCTCAATCTCCTTCTCTTCTCTACCGTCGTCAGTCATACTCTTGATGACAGTGTCTTCAACCATGACCACTGAGTTAGCGCCGGGAGGAAGAGGAGCACCCGTAGTTATCCTGGCTATTTGCCCGTGGTGGAGGGTCGGTATCTCTCCTGGCTGGGCATGTGAGACGGCAGAAACAGGGAAGACACCTTTCGTACTTGGTCCATCTTTAGAGACAATGACGGCGTAGCCATCGACTATGCTTGCTCGATACGCGGGTACCGCTTCGCTGGCTTGGACATCTACCGCGAGGATGTGGCCTACTAGAGAGCCATTTACCGGCATTTTGACAGGATCTGGCGAAGGAGAGTTCTCTATGATCATTTTGACAGCATTCTCGACAGAGAGCATGGGATACGGTGATTCCCGATGCCGACTGCTAGGACCAGCTTGGGGGTCGTTCGAGACAGGCCGATCTTCGGGACGAGTGTGGGCTTTTGGCATAGCATGGTCCCCATGGCTGTGATTATGCTGGTGAATATGGCTGTGATGATGGTCATGATGGTTACGCTTTGGGTTCTTGCTGCTACTGATTCCTGCATCTTCTTCGAGCTTCTTTATGCCACCCGCATGGAGAGTTCGCGAGTCACCACCAGCAGCCTGCAAGCAAGCATGCGGCAGTAGCTTTAGAAGGGCCTGTAGATTCTCTTTGGCCCCTTTTGGTGACCCCGGAAGAGTGATGATCAATGTCTTATTCCGAACCCCTGCAACAGGCCTTGACATGAGGGCAACTGCAGGTACCCAAGTCAGAACGAACACTCGCTTTCAAAGCAAGCATCTTTTTATCATAGGTACAGAATAATCACATAGCGTATCCGGGGATAGTATATGAATTTTGGGCTTCTTCTTTTCTCGAATGTAAAAGACTAATGGTAACTTGAATTAATACTCACAAGGTGTGACCTCCAGAGACGCTGCCAGCATCCCATGGCTGATACTATTAGCTTTGCTACACTTTGGCCTGCTTGGACTCACTTGATAACTTACACGAGGCCGGGCGCATGTCTGTGTATCAACGGTGTGATGGCTTCAGGCGTATTGTCCTTAACCGCGAAGCCAGTGCCACCGGTTGTAATCAGAAGATTGACATAGTCTTCTCCGTCACATGACAAGCTCACTGCCTTTTGGATCGTTAGAACATCATCGGGAACAATTTTCCGGTCATCAACAGTCCATTGACCGTTGCCTTCGTTGGCGAAAATGCCGGAGAGAATATCCCCAGCTCTGTCTGTTGACGGATCTTGGAACGCAGTATCTGATATGATGAGTATTGTGGCCTTTAATTTTGGTTTGTCCATCACGGCGATATCAAACTTGGATGTTAATCACATGATTAAGACGATATACTTCTGTACAACATGAAAAAGGTGGATATAAGAAATGCTTTCATTCTAAGCAAATGCTAGCAAGCACCTCCCCGCTTTAATGGTGATATTGTAGGTAATGTAAAGGCAATCGATATGTTATCTACAACTATCTACGATGCCAGTACTCCATTATCTTCGTAATTTGACGAGCCTCCTTGAGCAAGAACTATGGCGTCACAGTGTAGCTCTTCCATGACAACTGACTCCAGGATGGACCATTGGAAGGGGCACTGTACAAGCAAATTACTACAACACAAAGGGCAGCTGCACCAGTTGCCATGTATGCAACGCTCATCTTTGGGTTCTGAACAGGTTTCACCAACAGTGAGCACAGAAGACGCGGCGAGCAGAGGACGACCGAGGACGATTGCGAGTACGGTAGCCAGTATGTCACTGCGGTAACGCAGTTCGCGCAAAGCGCAAAAGTGAATCGGAAGGAATCTTTCCACCCTCCTCGTCCTCTTCCTCTCCTTCTCTGTAACCACACTCGTTGGACAAATCTGAAGCCATGGCCAGCGCCGCCAACTCATACTATGAGCTCTACCGCGGTAGCAGGTACAGTCCGGCTGCGACACTCGTGACTACAGAGACACTAACAGCAGCCCTTTGACAGCATCGGCATGTCACTCATTGACACTCTCGACGACCTGGTCCATTCCGGTCGCATCGAACCTCAGACTGCCATGAAAGTCATCGCTACCTTCGATAAGTCTATCACCGAGGTGTTGGCGGATAAGGTCAAGGCCCGGATGAACTTCAAGGTAGCAGCGCCTGCTGCTTTTGCGTAGGGCTCATGGCTAATAGGAGGTTACAAAGGGTCATCTGGATACCTACCGCTTCTGCGACGAAGTCTGGACGTTCCTCATCAAAGATGTTAACTTCAAGCTCGACAATCAAAACAATGTCACGGCGGAGAAGATCAAGATTGTGAGCTGCAATTCGAAGAAGCCTGGGGAGCAGTAGGCTGGGCTGTAGGAGACAGTCCTACACCAGTGCAAGGTTCTCTGTTGCCGGTCTACATGGTCGAACCTGAGATATGGCATCGATATGGCGTTGGAGGAGCACCTGAGGTCATGCATTCACTAGGCGTTGGTACGGCGGACAGAACCAGGAGATACCCAGACCCAAAATGTAAAACGCATTCTACCGCTGCTCATGCCTGCATGTCTAGATAACCCTTCTTTTAAAACAATATTCCAAAGCCTTCTTGACTATCCACGTACTCAAACCACAGTCTGCCCTCGCTCCTACCTTTATCGTACCGTACTCGTAGCTGCAGATCTACCTTCCATCTCCTGGACCCTGTAAATATTCCGACTTAGCCACCTAGCGCACGAATGACCCTGCAAACGCCCAGACCATCATGGCGCGACGTAGAATCCTCCACCCTCCCCCATCTACCTCAGCAGCCATGGAAACGGAAGCAGAACCTCTGATGCCGGAAACGGTTCCCCAAGCCCCACCCGAGCCATCGAAAAGCACCACAATCGGCAAGCTCCCCTGGATACCGCTCGCCGCGGCCAGTGGTGCTTGCGCGGCCTTCAATGGCGTCTTCGCGAAACTGTATGCTACGACATACGGAGCACGGTTTGGAGAACGCGCACAGCTAACGGTGGCAGCACCACGACCGAACTCACTTCCTCGTGGGCATCCGGGATCGCTACCGCCTTTGGACTTTCTTCTACCAATAAAGTTGTCGAGATACTGATTCGAGCTGTACGTCCTCCATCATCCTGTCGCCATGTTTTCCCTTGATTTGTTCATCTACATTATGCTTCTCTTTCCACTCTCGTTCCTGCGGCTGACGCGCTCTTGGCAACAGTTCTTCTTCTCCCTCAACCTCGCCTTCAATGCCCTGATGTGGGCGCTCTTTACCTCGGCGTTAACCCGCGCCTCCTCTACCACTCGCGTCTCTGTAATCAACACTTCTGCGAATTTCATGTTGACAGCTTTCTCGGGATGGATGGTTTTTGGTGAGAAATTGCCGGGGCTGTGGTGGGTAGGGGCTGCGGGGTTGGTCGTTGGAAATGTAGTAATTGGAAGAAGGGACGAGGAGGGGGATGTTACTTTCAAGGGCAAGGTGGGAGAAGATGGCATACGAGGGGAGCAGGAGGGAGAAGAGCAGAGGAGAGAGGGTTATAGAGATCGAGAAGGAGAGGAAGACGTGGACGGTGGTGGGGGAGAAGGAGCTATAAGTGATGGAGTCGAATTGGATGAGGCCAAGGTCATAAGGTGAGTGTACAACGGTGGGTTATCGCGAAGTCATATACTTTGAACGTCTTATAATTATCATCTTCTGCATTGCAAGCAAAATCTAAGAGCGACTCTGAGCAATCACATTGGCCATTGAAAGCAAATTGCGACTTTCAGTAGGGACTTCCACCGTAATATTGCCCAGGAGGAAGGGGCGGACCCCCATAGCCGTACGCTTGTGGAGGGGGAGCATTTGGATCATAGCCATAAGGTGGAGCTTGGCCATACCCATATGCAGGTGGTTGGGGTGGGTAGACACCTTGTGGAGGATACTCTCCAGCTGGGGGAGCCTGAAGATCTGGCTGCCACTGGGATGGTTGCCCATACATTTGTCCCTGATGGGGATTAGGTGGGTAAGCTGGCTGCTCGTACGGATTTTGCTGCCGAGACTGTAGATCCTGCTGAGGATAATACCCGAAGTCTGGGCGAGGTGACGGCTGTGGTGATGGACGTGGCGATGGGCGATTGACTCCTTGAGCCTTGCCAACCTGGTCCCACCTGCAAGCTTCGGAGTCAGTATGGCTTCTTCGAGCAAAAGTACCCGGGTTTTAAGACAGGTTTAGGGAATGAAACCGCTCCCGAGACATGTCTTGCAGCTCAACGAGGGAGGATTTTGCTCTGAAATGTCCACTTACGGTGCATCCCGGACCTTGCTCTGACTGGCAGATCCGAAGAAGTTGCTAGGATTAGGAAGCCCGCCATGACTGTGTGACTGCTGACTGGCGTCTACTGTGTGATTCTTGCCATGCCTCACGCTCTCAGACCCTAGCAGGACGTTGAGATTGGATCCTCCGTCAGGCCGTGAGCGTGCCCAGCTTTCGACGGTACTGTACATGTTCCGGTGAAGCTCACAGTCGGGTCTTCGAAGGGCTGGATGATGGAAGACTCTAACGACGTCATTTAGGACCTGCTCCACGGGAATATCGGGATGCTGCCAGGCAAATATAATACGAGGTGCAACGTATTTCAGAATAGTAGATGCAACTTGACCGGCTGGTTCATTTAGTATGTTGGAGAAGTGGTCTTTGGACAGCAAAGAGTGTCTTGATGATTTCGGAGTCAGCATTACTCTTTCAGGAGGAACTCTGAGTCGAAAGACATGTCTTACGAGCAGAGAAATCTCGAGACATGCCTGACGACCCATAAGACAGCATGAGTGGGGAAGAATTGCCTCGGAAAGTATAACGTACGTTGGGTCTGAGCAGTGAGGGTCTGTCCAAGGCTCATATTGATGTTTACCACTTGCATCAATGACACCGCCGCTCCCCGCTTTGAGCTGCGCTGAGACTGCGTTAATAATTGGGCGTATGAAAGGCGCAAGAAGTGAAAGGACGAAAAGCGTCAGTGTTTCTGAAATCTTTTCCACCAGAGCTTCGAGGCCAGGGATCTTCTCAATGGTAACATTGACTAGTTTGACCACTCTGTCCCGGAACTCTAGGATGCTGAATTGCGTCAGTATTGCCTGTTTGAGGGGCTATATTGAACCTCGAAACATGTCCATAGGGTGGACACTCCTAAGACACGTCTCGAGACTCAAGACTTGATCCCAAGGATGAAATATAGACACCGAAATACGTACGGATATATTTGAGCAGCCGTTTTCATTGGATCAATGTTCGTACCAGGGATGTTGGGTCCGGGGGGTCCACCTTGGGTCCCAGGAGGTCCTGCGAATTTTCGGTCCAGGTCAGATCCAAATGGAGGCCCAGTAGTCGTTCGTTCCCGGACATCTGACATTGCTTGAAGATCAGCCGCTTGCCGGGCAAGGTCACCCGTCCCGGGTAACTGAGATAACAGACTGGTCATAGTGGATAGGCCTTGAGAGCTGTTGAAATCACGGCTACCATCCTCTGACGTCTTCGACTGAGCTTCGGCGTCCTTGAGCGCTATGTCCATCTGCTCCACCTCTGTTTGTGCGAAGTGGTCAGTAGCTTCGCCGAGTCTTCTGCGTATTAGCTCTTGTATCTCAAATTTCAGAATTGAGATTCTTACACGCTATGCAGAAAATCGACTACTCCGAAAGTTCCCGTAACCAGGGGAAACACGGGATGCTGAGCCCCAGGTATGTTGATCTCGGTCGCAGTTCCAGTATGTGGGAAGACGCCTTGAAACCCCAGTTCACGCAGAGCAAGCTCCGTATAATTCGTGTGAGCACCGAAGTCTTCTAGACAATGCAGTCCCTGCCTGGTGACGATGGTTCAGTACGCGCAAGTAGAGAACTTGAAAGACGAAGAATCACACCCAAGACACCTCAATGCTTCGCACAGGTCTGCCTCCTTGCCCTTCGTACCGCTTGCTCCACTAGTGTACACCCTTCCAAAGTGTATACTCCTAGTAAAAGAGAACCTAACATAACCGGCTGACGTAGCGATGTCGAGATCTTCATTAGCAATGTAGTTCTTCATCCCCGTCCGTGGGTCAACCTCCAGCTCATTCGCTTGGACTGGTGGGCGTAATCTCTCATCATACTTCCTAGCATCAACATTGTCTGCGTAGTCCTTTGGATTGTCAATATGCTCCTCGGGCCTGTAGACACCCAGTCTTTCCTCGGTCACTTCGAACTCCGCAGTAGCGTATCCGAAGGACTGCAATATATGTTAGTTGAGGTTCATTTTTATCACTTTGGGTCTGCGAAATACCAAAAACGATAGGACCCAAACGAGGATACGGACAGTGCCAGCCTGAACACCTTTGAGTGACCCTACGTCCATAGCTTGACTATAATCTCGCAGCCAGTTGCCGAAGTAAACTCGCCTAATCATCATACTCGTCCATTTGTGGCCCTTGATGAAAGCAATTGTTTTGAGCATATCCTCGATATCGCCACTAGATCACAAACTCGCAGTCAGTTCTGCCCATTTCAAGGAGTATATCGAGCCTCAGAACATGTCTCGCGAGTAAAGACATGTCTCATGCATGACCCAAGATTTGGTCAAAATCAGGGACTCTGGACTCCGAAAATACGCACTGGCGCCAATTATGCCCTTCAATTTTTGATATTGAAGCTGAGCATGGCGTTAGCAAGATCTACCGCATAATACTGACACTATCACTCACCTATATTCCCAGCCCCAAAAGCTGCCACAGGCGAAGCATAGAAAGCGAGGAAAGCAAGTAGCGCGAGACAGAGCGTAGAAGATCGGTAAGCCATGTCGCCAGTTATCTTTTGTGTACAACAGCTTGAGATGCTATGACACCCTTATGGCCATATCTTACAACGAAGTCATCCAAGGGTCGACGTGGAGTGTGTGGGGCCTCGTGATTGTTCTATGTAGCAGTGGCTGAGGTTTCGAGATTATATCGCTGCAAGGACTAGTATTTAGTCTATAGCTAACGGAAGAGATCTACGAGCCTGTACCGGTCGAGGCTAGAATATACGGAGCTGGAGAAGCACTTAAACATAGTGTGTCTGCAAATCAAACGCCCAGTGGTTATCAGACAGGTTTTTTGGCCGTGTTCGACCTCCTCATGTAGCGAGTATGCCTTATACTTCAAGTACTTGTAATGGACCGTCTCCATCCTAGCCTGGCCAGAAGGTATACCTGGAGAAAGTATCTTGTTAAATTGCATGATGTCTGTAACGAAGCTCCGAAAAGCACACTTCAAGTGTGGGTTGACAGGAGAAACCTGTCGCATGGTGGTGGACCTTCTGGTTGGCGTCAGTGGTAATAACAGTGACGGTTGCTTTTGAGGTCGTTGATTTATATGCCGGGTTTAGGCAGGTCGCCATTCAATGGTATGGAAGGATAGAAAGTCTTGAGGTCCTAAAGTTGTCACGAAGTGGGCTGCACGCTAGTAAAGATGTTTGACAGTCCGTAACTACATCACATATACAGTCTTATCTAGTACTGTACAGAACAGTCCACCACTGCTGCCGAGACCATCTAGCAAAAGGAGCTACCGACACGCCAGGCAATGCAGACGCTTGCTCATGTCGATGGAGATAACGCAAAATGGGGTATGTGTCCAGAGACTAGACTAAAAACACCTGCAATGCTGCTCTTAAACAACTCAACGCCTTTCCTATCATACACAGGTCTTTCGTTATGCTCAATGCGGCTACTGAATCGGCGACTGGATAATCTGCGGTAGTTGATTCTGTTGCTCGTTCATCTTATGCAACTTTTCGCGTTCCGCATCGGTCAAAGAATGATACAACTCTTGGAACCCTGGGTCGTTAGATATACCATTGAAGAAATCGACGAGGTACTTCTGTGTCGCGTCGTCGGTCTCATGCGTGTTCCATTTGGCCTCGTCCACGTACCCCATCAGATCTGCAAAGGGTATTCGTCAGCTTGATGATTGAGAATAGGGAGAGTAGCTGATGTACTGACCCTGTCTCGTGGCCTGAGCCCCGAGATCCAATAATGTGGGCTCATCTTCCCAGTCATCGTCTTCGTCGTCGCTTATGCCACCCTGCAGACTGTGATTTCTCTTGTGAAAGCCAGGCGTGGTGGGACTGGAATTGGCAAGCTCCTGGATAAGGACCTTGATGAGCTTGAGTGGGATTGGTATGATCGAATATTGATCCGGCTCTCTCTTGGACTGGGAGCGGGTCTTGATCCGGGAGCTGTTCTGCACGATTAGGTCTCCTTTAGCCTGGATGTTCAAAAGTCGCTCGTCGTGAAGCTGGTAAATGTTCGTCAACGCAATGACGTTCTGTCTGATGGCGTCGTATCCCGAGAAGTTGATAGAGTTCTCCAGCCACTTTCTCAGTACGACTTCGAGACCTGTGCCACCATCGGCGCCTTCCACCTGGACTTGGGCCAAAAAGTCGAGAACCTCTTTCGCATTAGTCAGAGACAGTCGAGCAAACACGAGGACGAGGTTCTGAATGAAATTTGCACGTTCGGCTGTGCTCAGGCGGATCGCCACAACTTGCAGCAACTGCATGAGGTACGGCCCCAGTCTTTCGGCGCCTGCTTTCTCGACCAACTCCACGGCGAGGCCTCCAACCTCTGCTGCTGAAGAGTCATCAACCTCTGGACCTAGGAGCCGGTCAATGATGAGAAGAACAATTTCCAGGCCTTCCTTCCCAGTCTCTGGATCGCGCCAAGCGAAGAGTTGAGCAGGATCGTGCACCAAAATATATTTGATCGTGATCGTGGCTGACTGATGGACGCTGAACTCTAGAGGCAGGAACAGAAGCCGGTATAATTTTGGGAGTAACGTGGCAACAAATCCCTGAGGTAAGGGTTCTGATCCATACTCTGCAAGGGTAGCGAGCAAAGATACAGCCATGTCGCTGAGCGAGTTTTCCGAGGTCATATCTCCCACGTCCAGGGCGCCTGTCAGGCTCGGGAGAACCTTCGAACACAGCCGAGCATAAGTTTCGGGTCCCTTTGAGGACATGATGGAAGTAATGGATTCAAAGGTCTCATTAACAAGCATCGATGTTTGCCAGCTGCGAGCACCATACGCCGCCATTGTAAAGAGCACATCAAGAGCTGGGTGTTCAAGGCACAAAGTGGGATCGGTCATGACAGCGTCTCGAAGAGTCTCTACCAGTGTATCCAGGAGGTCTTCGGTGTCGTTGATCTCACTGAGATCATGCGATGACAAGAATCCGGAGATCGCGGCCACGGTTTGGACTTGGAATTCCTGAGCTCTCCCTGCTGGTAAGACTTTCAGATACTGCTGGAGTACACGCATAGAAGAGACTTTGACGATATCGGAGGATTCATGTTCGATGGCCTTCAGAGACTGAAGTGCGAACTCAGGGACCAGATCCCGCAATGCTTTCCCGGGTGCAGTGATGAGAGCACCCGCCGCAATGAAGCCGCGCGCTCTCAAGAACTCGCTTCCACTGTCCTGCATAGCGGCCTGGCAATGGCTGAGGTACGCCTGCGCGATTTCTGGACCCACGGGTCTCTCGTACGAGCTGACTTCTTCTAACACCTGCTTGAGAACATATAGCACCGCCTCCTTTTCCTTTGGGCTATTTTCGCATATCAGCTAGTGAACATTCCATCTCGGAGGATGGAATTCTTACTTCGACGCTCCACCCTCGAAGACCGTCTTGCTATGGGCCAGCAGACTTTCGAGCACAGGCCAATTGTAGCTGCAAAGTTTCGTTGCGAGGCCCGCGCATGCATTGCGAGCGGAGTAATTCGCCGTCTCCGATGTTTCTTCTGACAGAAAGACGTTAATGTCCACCTCCCAGAGTTCTTCGTCCTCAGTCAAGATCTGAGAATAGCCAACAGCAGTAGCTAGAATTTGTTGAATCCAGGTACTATTGGGAGCGCCATTAGTCATTCTCTCAGGCGCCAGTTGCACATCCAATTCGCGTTTGATTATCGACGTGTTCAAAAGTGTCTGGATGTAATCGAGCTCTTCGATAACAAGGTAATCGAGAGTATACGGCAGTCGATCTGCGTCATCCATACGACTCTGTCTTTGTTGGTCTCCGGTATACATCGTGAGATATGGTGATAGGTGAGCTTGTAATGACTCCCATATCGTGCTGAACAACTCTAGGGTACGCGGACTGAGAAGCTGCGGAAACAAGTTATGAATTTTGTCGAGTGCCTAGGGAATTTGTCAACGCAACGTCAACCAAGAATGATCACTACGCTTCACCTTTACGACCTGGGTCTTCAGAGCAATCACCCCTCGCCAATTCGAGTCCGCGGGACCCTTCTCGTTTTCTTCCTCTTCGCTCGGCATGTGTGGAAGAGGCATCTTGAGAACCTCTATGAAGAATGGTGACCACACCTCCGAGAGTTCTTGCATGAACTGCGTCACAGAAGCCTTGTTGGTCTGATACACCAACTCCATGGTGTCGAGGCACGCTCGAAAAATCGAGACCGCCAGTGCCCTCGTCGTCAGCCTCTTCTCCCCATCGACAGCCACAATGTAGATACATTTGACGAGGTCGATCGCGCTTCCGGAGAATTGCTCTTCATCGAATCCGTCTTCAACAAGACTGCCAAGGACCAATAGCGCACCGTGCAACTGTGTCGCATCCGCCTGTGGGACGAGGTTCAATAGGGTGGGGAGCAGGCTTGGCCATTGCTCTGGAAAGTCGGCACTTGCGATCTTGCTGACGACGTAGCTGGCCGCCGCAACGATCTTCCTCTCTTCATCGGAGGCTGTCGCAATGGACAGCACGGACTGCCGCACTTGCTCTTTGGTCGCGTCGCTCAAGGTATCCGGACCTTCGTATTCCTCCAGGGATGGTGACCATATCTTCAATACCAGTTTTTTGAGGGAGAGAAGCGCGGCCTGGCGATGATCGAGAGCGACAGACTTGTGAGACGCTATGGAGATTAGGGAGATTGGGAATGTGTCGTTAGTGTAGAGTTGTTCCAAATGGCGCTCTGCATCACTGCGGATAGAGGTCGAGGCAACGAGTGTGGCCGCTAAAAGATCAAGGACTTGTTGCTCCATGATTGCAAGAACATGCACCTAGAGAAAGGTGTGCACACACTTGACAAAATGAAATGCGACTTGGATTCTCGTGCTATCGACTGGGATTTCGAAATGTTGTGAAGCGCCAAGCTTTCCTTTTCTACGCGTTTTCGGCAGGTCTGCCGACAGTAGCGTCCCCGCATTGTTAACCTTCTTCAGGACCGTGAATTTCCTCAAAAATGGCTTCTTACAACTCCGAGGCTCCTCTATTGAATACCTATCAAGCTGTTGTCTCTGCTTACAGTGATTTCCTCACCGTCGTCATCCACACCATCCTCTATGAGCGGAATATCTACCCTCAAACCTCATTCATCAAGGCGCGTAAGTACAATTATCCTGTGAGACAGAGCAGACACCCAAAGCTGTGCAAATGGATAATGGATGCTGTTGCTTCGGTGGAGGCGGAGATGTTGAAGGTAAAGAAGCCTCTCATGTGTGTCTTGATTGTATCCTGATTCAACTCGGAAAATCACTGTGAAGTGTCGAAGTAAAGGGATGCATCAAATCCTATCGTGAAGTGTCAGGCCGCTGTCAGAGTGCTTCACGATGTTGGCTACCTAAATCACTGCCTGAACGGAAATAGTCATAGCGAAGTGGTATTGAATGAGATCTGGTCAAGGACCTCTTCAGATGTATATCTTACGTCCAGCTAGGCTCAGTGTTTAGAAGGCAGCAAAGCTATGCTTCTATGAACAGCCCGACTGAGCCCTCGAATATTTCAAGGTCCCGGCAATGCCCCGTTACTGTTACCACAAGCTCCCACAATACTCATCTACTGTGCAGCATGGAACATAACATTCCATGAATTTGCTGATCATGTTTGAGAGTGTAGTGCACCGTTGCGCAAACCTCAGTCATTATTCATGCACCTCCGCCTAGCTCTAAGCCTCTCGAACGCTACGTCTTCTCCACTGCGTCCTTTCCCCGCATACAATCCTCAGAAACGCTCACGACTTTCGCTTCTCCACCTGCTAGCGACCAATCCGCAAGCACCGAGAAGCCACCCGATGTGCCCTCAGCCGCTACACCAAGACCTGCCGACCTTAAAAAGTTCAACCCTCCACCTACATCCGACCTCCCAGAACAATTCCGCGCTACTCTTGCCCGGCTATCCACTTCTCTGACTCGCCTGAACCCTTTGCCAGAAGACTGCAGCTTTACCTTAGCCATCGAATTGCGAGATGAAGAAGTGGTGGACGCGCCGATAGGAAGGGGAGATCGCTGGGTCGCTGCTGAGCCGGGCCTCCAGAAAGAACGGAGAAGGGATGGTAATGACTATGGAGGTTTCGAGGGTAGCAGTGGCGATACAGAGGTCGTCGAGGTTGGACTAGATGAAAGTAAGAAGGGGAAAGATTTGGGAGGAGTGCGGACCACGCCGGTGAGAGCGCTCGAAGCCGGAGCGTTTAGGATGGAGGTATGGATTGAAGAAGGGAGAGGAAAATTCCAGGCGCAAGTGGAAGAGGACGACGAGTATGAGTATGAGTAAGACTCGTGAGGCCGATAGCGATTCGGCGAACATAGCAATGGACTTGAATGACCTCTCTACCATGTTGTTCGATTGATTCTTAGCCTTACTCAAAACATACACACAATCATACACAGCCCCATACATATCAAAACCTTTCCCACCGACTTTCTCTCTCTTATCCTCGAAACTAGCCCCAATACCAGCAGCGCAAACGCTATTGCTGCGCCCAGCCTCCTGCTCCGAGGCACCAAGAGCATCATGCTACACAGAATGTCCAGTACACCAACAAGCTCTCGCAGCGTGCTTGGATTTATAGAAGAGGTACCTCGCTCCCGGCTGATCTGCTCCGGTGTTATTGGCGAACTGAGTCTAGTGATACCGGCTGAGAGGACGGTGAAGGATAGGACGAGGGCGGAGAGGAGGGAGAGGATCAATGCGAAAGACATGATGAAGTGCGAGAGAATGGGTGGGGA
Organism: Letharia columbiana; assembly: GCF_014066305.1. Classification (NCBI taxonomy): domain Eukaryota; kingdom Fungi; phylum Ascomycota; class Lecanoromycetes; order Lecanorales; family Parmeliaceae; genus Letharia; species Letharia columbiana. The sequence goes on from NW_023501056.1 coordinate 136,975, forward strand.
GATTGTTATTCGGTGAGGGGGAGAACATGTTGGTAAACCACCACTTTCCTATCTGAGGTTTTGGAGGTTCTCAACTTTGAACATCGTTGGTTGTTTGTGCACAGTTGTGTATAGTTGTGTCGTTAGTTCGATGCAGCAAGGATCTTTAGCGGTGGCTTTCCATATGGCCTTAATAGCGGCTGGTGGCGGAATCATCCTAAGCCCTTTTGGGTCGCGTATTTGAAGACCACTCGATCCTGAGGCATACAGTAGCAACAAGCTATGAACGCATCTCTAGGACTTTTAAATCATTATGCGGATAGTAGGCACGAAAAGTGCATTGCAAGTAGTGTGTACATCTACTCTACAACAACAGACCACAAGCAAAGGGGGCCAGACCAACCCGCCCAGCTTCCCTCAGAGGCTGGTTCAAGGCTCTAGGTTTCACTCCAGGAACCCACAATCACCCTGCCTCTACCCATTCTGACCTTGTCCCCTACTACTGCTGCTAACGTCGCTACTGAACCAAAACTCTCCGACATACGCCAGAGTCGGTCCCAAGTTCCATTCCTTTTACCACCACTTGTACTTTCATCACTTGTGTTAAGGGTCCCCTCTAGAATATCTTGTATCCACAATATTCGCGCAACATCAGGGGTATATCCGCATTCGACCAACATGACTACCGTCATCCATCCCAGGGACCTTTTGAAGGCCCCGCCAGTCGCATTCGATGTAAGCGGTGGTCAATGTCATCATCGTAACCCTAGCGCAGCTTTCGAGTTATCATATACAACATAAGTAATCGAGACAGCCGGAACCACTTTCAGCAGGTTTGGCGTGATGCCTTTGAACAACCCCCTAATTCCCTCCCCTTTGACCGTCTTGACCGTCACGTCCCAAATGCCGGTGTAGGTCGGCGGATGTATAGCGGTGCCTTGACTCTGCAATCTCGTTCGAAGTAAATTGAGTGGATAAACAGTACTGGCGCCAAATGCACCACTAAAAGCGCCAATGCTGGCTGTGGTGAAGTTACTGAGTGTGACGTCATCCTCGTCGCATTTCTTTAGCCGTGCTTTGCGTCTGCTAATGATCTGCTTGAGGTACTCGAAGGTAGTAAGGTCGATGGCGCTGTAAGGGAACATGCCGACGAGACCCATAGGAAGGCCGCGGTAAAAGGAACGAACGCCACTGGTAGCCCACATCTTGCGAGCAGTAGCGAGGATCAAGGCATTGCCGTGAAGGCCGCCTTTGATAGTCTCGTTTTGGACACGGCTGGGTCAGAGTCAGTGAATGGGTTGATCGCCGGAAAATGGTGCGATTCGGGCATACAATTTTAAGGTATCGAGGGGATAGACGCAAAATCTAAATCACGGTAAGCAATGTCGGCCAGACATATCACAAAGGCTGATTAACTGTGAAATGAGTCCACCCAGGCCAGCGGCGAAGAACTGTGTCCAGGGCTTTAGGGCTTTTGGATCATCGTGGCCTTCAAGGCGCGCCAGCAGACGTTTAGAACCCTGCAGTGTTGGTCAGCTTGCAATGTTTTAAAATATCCGAGTCCCTACCTCATAACTGCCGAATTTGATGGCAGACTCTGGCATCACTTTGACGACGTTGAGCCCGTTCCCGGCGAACAAACTTCGCATGCCTCCCATACGCCATAGTGCCTTCGTTGCCTCCATCAACGGTCTCCCTGCTGTCTTTGCTGCTTTCAAAGGAGCTCCCGACTTTGCGTGATTTATTGCGTCGTCCTTGACCCCGACCTGCGCTATAAGGTACACTTTCAGGCGATCCAAAGGCGCAGTCGCTGTTCGAGAGACAACGCCTGCGATTCCGCCGGCCACGAAATAACCTACCGGGGGAAAGATATCCGTCAGCAGGAGCATTTCTCTGGACGCATGTTGATCTTCTGCAGAATCGTCTGGGTCATAAATGTCTTCGTATTGAGCATCCTGATCGCCCGGATCCCAGGGAAAAGTGACCGGTGTAGATTTTGCTGTAGCTTGTGCGGAAGCTATCTGTTGATGTACTGGCGACGCGCCTTTTAACCGATCTTGTAGAGTGGCCGGTTTGGCGAGGCCGAACAAAGCTGCAAAGAGATTCCTAGGAAATTGGATTTTACCTAACCCCTCCACATTATCGTCTGATACGTGCACATCCCCCTCTGGATTAACGGTAACGGTGGAAGAATAGTAGGAAAGTACTGCTCGTAGGTTCGGGGTGTTCGCCGGGATGAACAGCAGAAAGTCCCTTGATTTACGTCAGTCTAGCATCTAGGAAATTTCCTGGAGACATATTTGGATACCTCCACTCATCAAAGGTGATGACGCCGTCGTGGTTAGTATCAACCTCGGAGAAGAATTGATCAAGTTTTGTTCCTGGAAGCTGAATCCCAGCCCTCTCAAACGCCGATCTGATTTCCCCCTTGTCCAGTTGCCCATTATGATCTCGGTCAATACTCTTAAAAAGTTGCCAGAGCTCTTTTTCCGTCTGTTCGACAAACTTTCGAAATTCTGATCAATTCTTTAGTTATGCCTCCCATTGGCATTTCTCTTTGAACGCACCAGAGTAATCTATGCGACCATCTCGATTCGTATCCACAGCCTTCATGACATCTTGGAGAAGGGAGTCAGCATTCTTGAGAGCTGTACTGACTGTCAGAAAGCTTCCTAGCATAACCGGGCGGTACAAACGATGGTTTATGTTGCTCAGCCCCTTCTTCAGGCCATTGAGGTTCAATCGGCCCTCGTTCCGAGTATCCAATGTTTTCCATAGTTTGCTGACTCGGGCATCTTGGTTGGTCTGGTCCTCACCGTCCATGATGCCAGGAGGTCAAATTACCGCTGTTGATTCATGGCTTCTGAAGGGAAGGGAATTTTGCTTATTGTCGGAGTAGACTATGCTATAGCCTTGCAAGAGAGACGTTACGCGTCCACAAAGGACATCAATGCAATACTCTATTTACTTTGGTGATGGTAGGGCGGAGTTGTGAGTAGTTGGGGAACTATTCTCTGGCACCCTTGGTTGATTGCAGCAGCGGGGTGGCCGTTAGGCTACCCGCTAAAATCTCGGTCCGGACCGCCGCCATGCTGTTGAAATGCATTTGGCATCAATCTCGAGCAGCTCGGAGGTTCGACAGGATGGTAATCATCTGATTCAACACATGTGTTGAGGCTGCTATTGAGCACTGGTAGACTGCGACTTGTACTGCCTACTCGAACGTCTAGCGACGGGAGGTGTTTCTGCTTAAGATCTACACTTTGACAAAAGAGCAAGCGGCAGTGGCACCTTCCCCTCTGTGCCTTGCTCTGGCCTGTGATCGAAGGGTTGGTTGTTATGGTGTACTACTAACATTGTTTCAATGCCCGTATTGCAAGGCACATTGATACACATCTCGAGCTAGCGTTGCCACAGATTGAGAGATGGCAGCAAATTACTGGGCATCGACTCAGCGCCGCCACTGGCAGTATTCTCGAGAAACTTTGGCAGAGATAAGGCAAAAGCTCGAGGATGATGATCGTGCCCTGGTCCAGCAGTACCCATTGCCGGATCGCCGTTTACTAAGCCACCTCTTCAATCAGCGTACGTAGTCACATTTGTTGTCGAAGGCGGCAGACTTTCTCGGATTTTCTGACAGAAGTACATTAGAGCTGGCCAAGTTTGGGAAGCGGTTGTCGATACGACAGCAGGCTGTCGCCACAGCACAGGTCTATGTCCGCAGATTTTACAGCAAAGTGGAGATTCGGCGCACGAACCCCTATCTCATCCTCGCTACTGCGTTCTATTTAGCTTGCAAGATGGAAGAATGCCCTCAGCATATAAGAACTATCGTGAGCGAAGCTCGCTCGATGTGGCCAGGTTCGTTCCGCTAACTGTTCATCAATTCATCCTAGCTGAAGAAGACCTAAGCAGACTTCATCATCTCGGATGTTTCCAAACTAGGCGAATGCGAGTTCTATTTGATCTCTGAGATGAATTCTCAGCTCATCATTCACCATCCTTACCGTACCCTGCAGGATCTCCAGAACACTTTGAGCATGGCACAAGATGACACTTCGCTGGCATGGTCTATCATCAACGATCACTATATGACTGACTTGCCACTTCTTTACCCGCCACATGTGATTGCGGTGACTGCAATCTTTCTAGCCCTGACATTGAAGCCAACGCAGGCTGGGTTGCAAGCTGCAGCCAGTACCGCAGCAGCTCTGAGCAGTGCCACACCGATGCCGAAGGACCAGCCTGGAAGTGTGAATGGAGTCCCAAATACCCAGCAGAAGAAGGTGCAGAACCTTGTTAGCTGGCTGGCCGAGGGCGAGATCGACATCAAAGCAGTTGTTGAGTGTTCACAGGAGATCATATCACTTTACGATGTATTGGAGCACTTTGTTGATAAGATTTGCAAAGAGCAAATAGCTCGCTTCGTTAAAGCCCGGGGCTTAGACAAATAAGACGCCAGTATGTTGAGGGCTTGCCAGTGAGGAGCCTTGCCATGTACCCATGCCAAACCATGCTGATACTAATATTTGTCTCTTGAAGGGTACGGCGTCAATTACTAGTACACACACTCCACGTATCTGGCGATGTCTGGAGCTTCCTCGCTCGATAAAACGCCACTGGAAGGGACACATGCGGCATTTCCTCCTCCTCGCTCCTAAAGAGTGATATGTATCGCTCCTGCCCACTGTGTCAGTTGAGTACGTGAATCTGTGGCAAGGTCCACTACCGTAAGCGCGCTCTAGCCCTTCGACCATTGCCTCTGCTTCCTCACGATTCGAGGCTGCGAGAGGCCACAGCCCAAGATCGTTTGAGACTTCTTTGTCGAAGTGGCTGCCGAAATGGCCGCCGAGAGCGCGATCCGTACCATTGATGATAGCTTCGGCCTCTATCCCACGCCGATACAGCTCGTCACTATTATCGTTTGGAATATGACCCGCTAGCTCTTTCACCGTAGCTTCTTGAAACATCACCCGTCTGTCAATTAGAGTTTCAATGTCTGACCCATTGACAGCCTTCTCTGAATCTGTACGTTCGCGAGCAAGATACATGGGACCAAGTGAAGACTTGATCGTAGAGTCTGACTTCTGCTTAAAGCTATGGGCGTCTGTTAGACTGGAAATCGTTGGAGACGAAGATGTCGCAGTAAAATGATCTCTTGGGGCGTCTTTGCCAAACAAGCTACGCGAAAGCATCAAGCCTTCTGAGGCCATGTCGGTACCATAATTGGTACTTAGCGCGAGTAGGCTATAGAGGTCCGGTGCTGAGACGTTATGATCTTCCTTATCTTTATTCAGATAGGTTGGATTCGCCATATGGATTGACTACCCTTCAATTTCGGTCGCAGCTTGTCTATCCCCTTGACGCCTTAACGAATTTGGATTTCATGGGAAAAGGCGGCTGGTTGTCTTTGGTCCGGGCGGTAGGATACCTAGCACCTCAGTCAGAATGTAACCTAGCATGACTGCCATTGGTAGTCAAGACAAATATCACCCAAAGCTGGCGAGGTCAGGATACAAGGAGCAACTTGACACGCATATTGAGGAGCAGCCCGTTGGTCCTATTCAGGGAGTCAAGCTTGTGTAAATCGGAGGCTTGTCCGTATGAAAGAGCAGCAATGACCAGAGCGCGGCTGAAGATCATGAGATTAATTGAAAAGGAACAGGAGGATCCGATTTCCCACAAAGACTTAGGAGACCGATCTAACTAAATATCAAGCGCAGAACCGAACTTTGTGCCTTACCTCTGGAGCTGGGAAAATTTGTACTAATTAGGTCTTCGAGCTGCAAACGCGATGCGACTCAATACTTCCGGTCTATGCTTTCACGTTATTGGGCAAAGAGTGACAATCTTCCAATGCACAGTTGCAGGTCATAGCACCATTGGAGATTTCTGAATGCAGGTAACCGCTTGAGGACTACTGGAATCCAAGGGATGTCATCACATGGCATATTACTAGTTTAAGCTGAGGTAGACGACGATGATCCACCATAGATTACGACCTCCTACGTTTGGATGATCCCACGGCAGCGCTTGGGTACGGACATGTTGTGCCCATCACTGGTATGTTTTCTAGCGTTACTTAGCTGTGCATGGTACTGAAATGCGGCTGCAGCCCGACATTGAACTGCCAATGACAAGCACTCCCGCCTGGCCTGCTACTGCTACCAGCCTCGCTATCGGTTGGAACGGAAACACCTTCACGCCCTCTACGATGTACGCCATATGGATCTAGTCGTCTTATGAGATGACTTTCAATCTGCAACTGTACCTCATTTTTCGCCCCTGCGGGTATTTGCGAAGCAGAAAAACCTCTGTACCTTTTGCTCTCGTTGCAAATTTTTTTGTTCTAGCCGCGCTTCCTCTCGCGACAACCATTCCTCGGTCCAGTAGACAGGCTGTCTGCTGACTCTGCGAGGCTTGGAATCTCGCTAGGACAAGGGTTCATTTGAACTGCGTATTCGTAATTTGGCACGTCTCGTTTCAAGGTTGTGCTCAGGCGTAAGCGTGCGTACTCGAGATCCAGTGGAGCTGAGACCCACCAAGGCATGTTCGACTCTCTCCGTCGTTTATTCTGGACTGGACTGGCTGTGCTCATGTTTTCCGCAACAATCATCATTTAGATGAGTTCCACTGTAAAGCTATTCGGTTTCGTACGGTCACAGCATTCGCTGGGACTGACCGACAGATACAGACCGAAAGCTTTGGAATGTGGAAAGACATCTCATCCCAATCCTAGGAATGAGAATTTGTACAAGCCGCATACGAAAATTTGAGGAACGAAAAAGGATCTCGCAAGGGTTGAACGTCAATCCTTCGGGAGCAAACTGATGATCAACAGGCTTATGCCTCAATACATCTAACAGAGAGTTTTCCTCATGCAAGTTGCCTTCGGGAAGCTCTAATTTACTCGGCGTCTCGACCAAGACACGCCTCAACAATCACGATCAATCACGTACGAGACAAGATAAAAGTCAGCTGTGTTGGATTTCGCACCTGGTTCTAGTACTTTTCGTCAACTTTTTAGAAAGCGACTTGAAGGGTTCAAAAAAACTCGCATAACTGGGAGAGTTGAATGAGTGCCTGGCCTACCAACGCCTGGCAATTTATGGTGTCCTGTCAAGCGAGGATGCTCGCTCCTGTGATCGCTGCCATCCCAGCCGCGCGTTCGAAGGTACTCATGACCTTTTCCTCCACTTTCTCGTGGACAAGTACCACGACACGATAATTGACGTGGCCTCCGACAGGGACTGCAACTGTTGGGTCGATTTCCGTTGCTGAATAGGTAGCTTGTGTTATCCTCTATCGTCTTCTTCAATATCGTCGAGGTCCTCTCAAGGCCTTGGTGGTCATTGGGAACATCATAAGGAACCTGGATGCCGCATCTATCCTTTGAGCGATGAAGCTCTCCGCTTGCATCTCTGTTCACGCTCTCGATATAGCCCCTGGAGACTGGGAAACGTTGGCTATAGATTCTCAAGACTGACGAGAGGAGCCTACCACGTGCACGGGTGACCCCATCCGATATATACTCTGCTTCATTTTTGGTCGAGAGAGTCAGTGACTCTAAGCGGCAGCAGATTAGTGAGCTTTTTTCAAACTGGGCACCCATGGCATACGAAACTATGTCGAAGCTTGGGGGATACGGCTAGGAAGAACTCTTAGAGCCCGAAATTGAATTCGAGGAGCCAAAGCGCAGAAAGTCCAAATCGCAGATGGCCGAATCTGACTTGTGGTGCCACAGTAAGGTTCCTGCTGAATGTGCGATACGAGGTCCGTGGAACGTATCGAATGCTCCAAGACAGAGCGAGCGGCCCAGGCAACTTCAGGGCTCTCACCTTCTGGACCCCCTCTTTGGCCTCGAGGTTCGCGAAAACCATGGACCTGGTCCGATCTCTCGGACGCGGTTGGACCCTCAACATGGTCTTCAAGACTCTGCCTTTCATTACTATAGGCCTACTTGGAGGACCATTGGGTTGGCCTCCAGGTCTCGAGCTAGCTGCTACATGGTTTGAGTCAGCGGTGCTGTGCCTACAAATGAGGCACCTGTCCGTCTCTTCCAATACTGGCAGTTTTACCCAAATCTGCTCCCTGTAACGTGCCTTTCACACATCTTTCTTTCAATGCAAACCGCTGCCCAACGCTGTCTGACGGCTGTTCTCGTCCATCATGTTGCGTATGGACGTGTGTCGGGTCTCGTATGTTCTCCTTTGCTGACGTGTGCTTTGGCCCTATGCTCGTTATTGCTGGCATAGATGCTCGCTTGATGGCTTGGTATTAACACAAAAGGTTTGAGTGAAGGGGTAATTGGGTGCTGTGTCAAGAAATGGAAGCTCTAGCTCGAGAACATGGACTCGCCCATCAGTAATCGGACACAGTCAATCTACAGCCTCATGGGTCAGTGGTGACCAACATCTTTTCGGAATCACTTGCAGAAATTAGGCGCAGCAGGCTTGCCGTTCCTGCATCCTGGGTCAGTGAATTTTGTGCTGCGACGACAGTCGCTTCCGACTTTCTGTTAACACGCCCACTGCCGTGAACCTCGACAGCCGATGATAATCCTCACAGCATCTCCGGCCAAGCCTCCGTTTACGCCGAGTTCAAAATTTGGATCATCTTGTTCAACCAATCGTGGTCCCACTAGTCGCTTCGCTCATCGGTTAGCGCGACTTGCGTATGCAAGTCTCAAGGAGAGGCAGATCATTTGCTGCAATAATCCGGTGCATGTGCATGTCCTGCCTGTCCTGCCTGTCCTGCCAGCACGACCGTGCAATCGGTGAGCTGCAGATTCTTTGCACTGCGCGATGGAAACCCAACATAATCATTGGTTTCTACGGTCCTGGCAGCAACGAGCCGACCCTCTCGCTAACAAGGTTCTTATCCACCTACCAGGTTTGGGAATCAACCACCGAGGTACAGTGTGATGGATGATATGCGCCCGTCAGATTCGGCTCCGTTGCGCTTAGAAAGATAACGGCATGGCAACTGCACGTTGGTTGGCTTTACTTGCGTTGACTTGATCACTACATTATTCATTGGACAAATGAACTAACTATGCATTGGTTTCGTTCTGTGTGTCCCCAGAATGGCAGTATATTGAGGAGCTTGACTGGACAATGTTTTAATGGGAGACTGCAGCCTACCGTGACAATAACATCTATTTTCAAGAGGTTCATAGGCTCGTGAGTGAGTGCGAAACTCCCCAGTGCCAGCGCTACAGAAGGGTCTGTGCGACCCGTGATGCGAGGGGTATGACCAACGCCAATAACTCCGTGCTGAAATGACTGAAATGTATTCAGAACCTTCCCCGCAGCAGCATAACAGTGATGGTATGCCCTCGCGTCCATACTCATGCATCTACAAGATGATGCAACAGGAAGGATAGCGCATTCTTGGCCCATCAATGTTGTATCCCTCCTCTAAGTCGAGGTCCAGCAAAGAATCCGGTGCGAAAGTTACTTTGCGGCTGTAGGCGATGTCGCCTTCCGCGTCAACAGCAAGTTTGGAAGGCTCTTTGGGTCGTGCAGAGACTTGGAATGAGGACCCGGGATCTCGGAAATGTACCTCGGGACGAAGGTCGATGTCCTCCATGGTAGCTACAAGACTCGTCAGTAACGAGTAACAACACAACAAATTTGGAGGGCTCACTGTTTGCCTTCTTGACCTTGTCGTTGATGAATCGCGCTTCCATATCATTCTCCGGGTTGTGGAAGCTGGCAGCTTCCCTGCCAATGCATAAGTCGTCAAACTGACCTCCCATGGCTTCGACCTTGTCAAGGTCTACAGCTGCGGTCGCGTTTTTCTTCGATCCGTTGCCTTCTGTGGAAGACTCGGAAGATTCCGAATGGACAGAGTTTGACCCGTACACTGCTCTGTCGGAGTCTATGGGCGACTCCGTGCACTTCCGGTCAGGTTCGTCCAACATCTCCGACGGCGACGATGTGGGGTCTGTCTCTTCTTCGGGAAAACAGGAAGACGTATGCACGTTGCTTGAAATGCCAGTCTGCTTCGACTCACTCGACACCGTTGTTGCTGTTGTCCAAGATCTCACTTTACGATCCTCGGCCACCATTTCTTTTTTCCCTTCCTCCGTGGTCCATTCCTCCGTTGTAGTCTTGGCTCCAGTAGGGACTGCGTCAATGTTGGGACGTGTCGTCCAATGAGCATTGCTGGGCCCCATCGCTTGGTTTTCTGGTGTAGTGTCTTCTAACATCTTCTGCGTTTCGCGACTTGTGGTCCCTCTACGTAATTCTGCTTTGGGTGTTGAGAGCTCTGGTAAGCCGACCATGCCAGTGGCAATCAGATGTGGGGAGTTTTGTGGAATGGCGGTATCTTATTTCGCTGAGGGGCTTGCTCGCTTGTTCGTAGAGGGGAAACTTAAAGTGACGCGTTTTGTGGTTTGTGGAAAGACTCCTTGGGTCACTTGCAGCAATGTAGGCCAAATGGTATCAAGTCGGAAAGAATCTTGTAAGTGCGTTCTGGGGCAAGGAGGTTTGAGGCCGAGCAACAACGAGCTGCGGATCTGAAGAGCGATGCAAGAGACGGGAGAAAGGGTGGAGGAGGGAGATTGTGAAGCAGAAGGAGAACAGGAAAGGCGAATTCATGTGCACCAAGCGCAGCAAATGCAGGCAGGGAAGCTCCAACGATCTGACCGCCTCAAGGATGAACGACCCTTTCCCGGCGGAAACTTTTGTTAACCCTCGAAGACCCGGGCTAACGCTTTGAGTTGACCTCACTTGTAGCATTCGAGAGGTACAAGCCCCGCCTGCCGTGGGGTCCTTTGGATATGGAGGGTTGGGACGGACACCCATTGGCTCATTATCCTGGCATCTGCAGCCAAAACGGCCAAAGGCTTGGCCAAATCGTGAACGCTTTTCATCTCATATTCTCGTTGGGGAGAACGAACGACAATGGGGTCGAAGTGAATCATGTGCTCGGTAGAGGTGAATTGATGCCCAACGAAAAGGAATGGAGCTTGAAGGGTCAGAAAGGTGCTGGCCGACAGCATGCGGGCTGTCAGCCAACGGTAGCCAGCGGGGACTCGGCCAATGAGATTTCTGCAATGCATGCAATGCATGCGGCGCAGCGAAGCGGTGATGGAATCATGCGAGGACCCATGAGAGGAGGGCGCAAGCAAGATGGCTTTATACCTGAGTCGCCTTCTGGAAAGCCGGCAACGGTCATGCTCATCATCAGCTGCGGAGTTCAAGCTGTTCCACCAATGGAGGAGCATAGCGGGCAGCAAGGATCAGGGAGCCTTTCGTTCGGAGTCTGCACATTTGCTCGAGGAGGAAGGGTGGCAGAATGCGCAGCCAATTCGTGACTCGTGCCCGGCACGAGTGGAATCCCTTGAAGCAGAATTCTTGATAGAGGCGACCAATGAAAGCAGAGCTTTTGAAACATCGGCATTACCTGATCAAGTCGAAGCCAGTCACACGAAGATGTGGCAGTAGCGAGGCTTGCGAGATCGGTCTCAACTACTAGATGTAATAATCTGAGACAAATCCGGTCATTGACCGCTCATGCAGGCACTAGATCCATCGAACTACTGCCCTTGAACATTGCAGGAACTCCGATAGGACATGTAACAGAATATTGAATGTCCATACCGCCTGACAAAACCCGCTTACTTCATGCCTTTCCCTTTCGCCTCACCATGGCCCAACTCCCTAATGAAAATACCCACCATTCCCTCCCCAACACCTTCACGCCCGTCCTCAAACCCAGGACTGACAGCCACAGCCAAGAACTTCCCGTTCCCGCTAAAACTCAATGCACTCACACTAGTCGTATACCGCTGGTACTGCCTGATCCTCCTCTTGGCAACGCCATCCCAAAGCGCGACGAAGCCATCTCCGCCGCCTGAAGCGAAGGTGCCATGCACAGGATGAAAAGCCAACGCATTGACAGGGTAGACCACATCTACCCCTTCAGGCGAGGGTTGACGATGGCACTTGAACGCATATTTCCGAGATTGAGAAGTGGTTGACGGGTCGAACCATTCAACAGCCACACGGCCTTCGATGCTGGAAGATGCGTACCCTTCGTCGTTGGGCATGCAAGCCACTGCTCTCGTCATGAACTTCAGAGAAGATTCGCGCCGCTGCCAAGGTTCGATGCCTGAGGCCGCAGATTCAGAGGCCAGATCCGCGAGTTGGTAGATGTGCAAGGCCCTGGAAGCCATTGCTACGACAAGCCTAGTGGATGTGAGGGAAAGAGAAAACGGCTTATTGGGTAGAGATATCTTGACGGGTGGATCAGAAGGTTTGGAGAGGTGGTGAACGTGTAATGTCGAGTCCCAAGAGCCTGAGACAAGGATATTGTGCTGTCGATCGTAGAGAACGGACTTGACGCCTGCGTCGTGGGAGGAGAGAACCGTTTGGGCACCTGTGGTGAGGTTGATACTGTAATTCGCGTAAGCCGTAGATTCGTCTGGAAAAAAGCAGCAGTATATATAGCCGACCATCGGACATCCCAATCCAAGCCTGCGGTATATGCCTCCTCTTCATCTTCCCCAAAACACACATCTAGAACCGGCGCTCGATGCTCAAACTTATTGAGCAGCTGGCCGCCAGTACTCGAGGTGTCGTAAAGGTAGACATGCTTGTCCCAGGACGCTACGAGGAGCCGCAGGGAAGTGGGCGCGAATTGTATGGCGGAGATGGCGTCGGTTGGGGGGTTCGCGAGCTCGAATTGTGCTGTAAAGTGTCAGTATGGGTATCCAGAGCATAGCAGACATCTAACACTTACGTATAGACATTTCAATGAGGTGTCAGGGAAGTATTGATTTGTGTACAAAAGTGTGTCGAGGATAGGGAGCTAAAGTATGCGGGGAGGAATTTCTTCAGGTCGTCTTTCCTGCGCCAAGAGATTTGCTCTCCCAGCTCTACAATATACCCTACGTCTGGATTGTGTGGAGAAATCGGATACAAGGCAGTGATAATCGCAAGACTCAGTCTGTTAATATCCTGGACTACAACACTGTAGAGCTCACTGGGTGGGCACGAGTGCCGCCCTACCTGAGAGCGACATCACTGGCTTTCACTGCCACCAGCTTCTTTTCTATCCTTGCACTCCAGCCAGGTCGCTATTGCAAGCTCCTCCTCTGCAAAAAGGCCTTTCTTCGCTTTCTCTCGCTTTCTACACCTTCTTAATGCCTCCCCCTTTCTCAAGTCTCGTGCCTAGTTGCCTCGTCTTCACACGTCTCTCTTCCCCATCCATCTCTCCATCCAAACCTCGACCATTTTTCCCAAGAGCCCACTCTCAGTCACCTTTGGCGCGTTCCTGAGCGCTGGACTCGCTTTCTCAGCCTCACCAATCTCAAATACGACCTCCGAGTTCGCATTGTTTTCTGCAAAATTCTCAGCGAAGAAATCTACAAGCTTGATCGCTGGGTTGCGGTTTGGATCGGCTGCTTCGCTTGTTTTACCACCAGTGGAGGAGTGAGTATCAGCGGACAAGCTGCGAAGTCGGTCAAGCCAATCTTTGAACGTAATATTTTCGAACGCCGACAAATCCGTTGCGTGGAGGGCGGAGCAGAGGTCGGGCGTCCACGAGAAGGTATGGGGAGAGCGGAGGTTGTAGAATAGCTGCCCTTCCCTCTCACTGACTGCAGCTGCCGCTCCGCTCGTCTGTCCATCCCTCAACATAACGACCTCAAGCACAGCCTCCGCCAGCGTATCGACAGGCAACCACTGACATGGCGTGTCCATTTCCGGCAATACGCCCATGGTGACTGCGCTTCTGATAATCAACGGAAAGGCTTCGGTATCATTCCACACTCCTGCTTTCGTATCGCCAACAACCTGTCCAATCCTCAGAACCGTCGCCCTCGCACCATGGTTCTCAACGGCAGCTTGAACGATTTGCTCGCCGACGAGTTTTGAAGCCGCATACCCCGTCAGCGAGACCTGCTCTAGGGACTTGATTGGCGCTTCAGGAATACGTGTGGGACCAGGTGTGCCGAGTGCAACGGAGATGGAGCTGCAGAAGATGAGTCTTGCAGGCATGGGGAGGGTGCCGGAGAGAGACAATTGGATCAAGTTTTGCAAGCCGTGAAGAGAAGGAATGAAGGAGGCAAGGCCGAGTTGGAAGTTTACGGGCCAGGCGCAATGGATGATGTGGGTTGTTGATGACTTGAGAGTTGTGTAGTCCGCAGGGCTGAGGCCGAGGTGCGGATCGCTGAGATCGGAGGCGAGGATTCGAAGCTTGGGCGAGCTGAGAGGTGGAAGTCGTTTATCTTGAAAGGATTTCTGGAGTCGTGGGAGAGGATCGGCGCCACGAATCAGGCAGTAAATTTGTGAGATGGTCGGTTGATTGAGAAGGAGGGAGAGGATGTGTGCACCTACGCCGCCTGTCGCGCCGGTAAGGATCTGATCCGTGGTAAGCCTCTGATACTTAGCCTGGGGAAGTTCTACGACTTACAATAGTATGCGTTTTGCAAGTCTCGTTGGCGCCTGGTATATGTTTCTCGAACGCCGAGAACTTTGAGATAAGATCCTTCATCACAGCGATCGGCTTCTCCTTTACGACGCTCCGGGATGAGCGTACATCTTCGAGATGTTTGGCAAGATTGGCAATGTTGCCGTTCTCGAAAACGAGGTTCTGGCTCAGTTTCCTACCATTGCCGCCGAGGTACAGGTCGCGGAGAATAAATCCTCGCATCTGTATGGCTTGCAGACTGTTCATGCCCAGCGTGAAGAGGTCGTCTTTAGGATCGGAAAGTTGTGGGCCAAGAATTTGCTGGCCCAAACTCAACAGGTGTGTTTCGAGCTCAGCACCATCCATGATAATTGTACCCTCCTGACACACGTACGCCTCTTCTATCTCTTTTGCAAACACGTTGTACACCTGAGCGCGAATAACACTTCCTTTATCCGTCAAGGGAATGGACACGCCAGCAGGCATAGGCACTATCATGTCCACTCCTATTTGTGAAAACCCTTCAGCAACGCAATTCGCAGCATCAACAATAGGCCAGACAGTTTCGATAAAGTCTTTGTCCCCAAGGTCCTTAGCGGTTTGCGACCTGAAAACCAGCAGTCCAGGGATGACTCGTCCAATCCCGAACACCACAGCCTCCCTCACCATTTTATGTTGGCGGATGCTACCTTCAATAGGCAGCGGTAAAACCTTTTCACCGTTCATTAAAGTGACTCTGTCGTCTATTCTCCCCAAAAATTTCCAGGCGCCGGGAATGGTTTTGTGGGGGGTGAAGATGTCCCGAGAATGGAAAGAGTTGGGCGGATCATCTGAATTGCTTATGTTACGTCCAGGGTGGTTTTTGAGGAACACGAACTCAAATGTGTCTGCCGCGATAGGTTTGGGATAGATATCCTTCATCAGTGCTGGCGGCGGACGAAGGTAATTCCATGCTTTGTCGTCGGCGGGCCGACCTATGGAGGTGCCGAGAAACCCACATTCGGAACTGTGCTTTAGTGAGTCTTTCTTCTAGTGTTTGATGATCATGTGATAGCGCAAGGAGCAGGGATCCTCAGACTGAATGATACTGGTGGACTCACGATCCCATAAGAGTTGCGAGATTCACCCCTTTCTCCACCAATTGGTCACCCAAATCATCGGGACATTGGCTGCCTGTGAACACTACCTGATCAATTTGTTTTAGGGCGTCAATGCCACTCTTTTGCTCCGCAAGCAGCTTTAGGACATATGGGACTGCGCATAGAGTGCCCGGTCTTGCTTCTCGTATGGCTGCTGTCAGACCTTCGCATGTCAGGGGCAAATGCGGGTTCAGAAAGAAGACCGTTTTTCGCTGATACATTCTCGCTGGGCAGACGTATAGTGCAAAGCTGTGATACCTTTGAAACATACGTCAACCCAATTCTAACGATTGAGGGATAAGGAACCTACAAGGGTAATGTCACGAAATCGCGATCTCCAGGTCCAATAGCATACGCCATTGTGTATCTCTCATGCACGACTTCAATCGGCTTTGGCAGACCCGTCGAGCCCGAAGAGTGCGAAATAGTAGCTGGTCGTCTTCTCTCCTCGGCCACGTCAATGTCTCTCTCAAAAGGAGGCGCGGGACCCTTAGGCGTGTCATAATTGTGGCGAGAAAGAATGGGTAGAGTCTGTAGGGACATTAAAGACACTACTTCGATCATGACCGCTAAGAGCTTTGGTGATTCATGGTAGATGAGGCATTCACAATGCGTTTCCTGCATCAGCTTCACGATCGCTGGCGCGGATAGTCTTGGAGATAAAGTTAGGACGGTGTAACCTGCTCGCGAAAGGCCAAAGAAGGAGACCACCCATTCTAGATTCGTGGGACCGAGGAGAGCTACTCTGCTCAAACCCGTTGGCTGGTGAGACCGATCAGTATTCTGCTATATAGGTACTGGCATTTGTTGGGCCAGTCTTCATCGTTTTGACGCACCGTTTGTATATTCGCCTTTGCGTAATGCCAAGCAGCTGTATCAGTAAAATGGTCGAGGACTCTCCCTGTGAAGTATTCGTAGTCTGCAAAACCCGACTTCGGGAATGCCATCAGAGGTCTTTGGATAGGGTCTGCTGCTCGGTGCCGAAAGACCTCGTGTAGAAGCTGGAATCTAGAGAGATCAATCTCTGGATTCTCTGCATCATTGTTGGACATTTTGAACGACAGTGGTTAATGTCGTCGCTTTCACTGTGGCAGGAGTGGGTGCATATGGGATCTAGCAAACTGTTCAAAACAGCTTGTTCAAATTCAGAAAGAGATTTGTTAACCCTTGTTATGACTTTGTAGTGGGCTATTAGGGTGGTACGGAAGTGAAGCTGAGGAGACACGCGAATGCACGGTCGTCGGCTCTAAGCTAACTCCGCGTTGGTGTAAGGATTCCGATGCTTGTGCCCTTCACTGTAAGCATAATGGAAATGGTACTCCTGGACTGGTACGCCCAGACAGCATGCCATTGTTACTCGCGGGCCTGTTTGATCAGCGCCCCATCAGAATGTCGACCGGCGGCGCTGGTGGGGGTATGATCGAAACAGTATATCAACCTTGCAAATGCCACGAACAGCTACGTCAATAACAGTAACCGTAACGTTATACTACCCAACAATGCAAGTCCTTCTTCCTTACCCAAGAACCACGGTCCTTGGGTGATGCTAGCGCTCTTACCGTCCATCCATATCTCAGCCCAGATGGCATTCAGGGCTCTCGAGGTCGCGGTCAGCTGAGAAGGAGTTCCTGGAGAAGTGGATGCGTGGGTAGAAAGCAGTTGCCCTAGAAGTCTAGATGCTATATCAACTCGTACTAGCTGTGTAGGGGGCCAAGGCATTTACAAAGAGGAAGGGCATTCTGGCTACTACGATATGTCGTCAATATGTGGTGAGCGATACGGATGCATGTGCGATTAAATTTCTGTCGTGCAGATCTCCAGAGTCCAGGGTCCAATTTTAGCGTATGCAAAATCCATTGCGCTGCTTGGTACTGGAGACTTTTCGCCCTCAATTTTGTACTCTAGCCTTCCAATCAATATTTAATAATATAGCTGTTACTGTCAGAATAAGTCTTCTTTGATAACAATCAAGCTCTACTGAAGTCTTGGCAGGTTCCGTGGCCTCTTTATTCGTCATGCCCTTTCCCATTCATACTGCTGTCTACAGGGAAACTTCGGCCCGGAAATACCGAATTAATTGGCATATAAAAAACCACATCATTATAAGGCCCCTTTGCATATAAGATACCGTTCAAAATGACGGTTTTCAGACGTAGGCCATAATTAGACTGTAAGATAGGGGTCCTAGTAGCCTGCTGAGTAATGGTACTTTATTGTACTAGGCCCCCAGGGCAAAATCAGAAGTACCCTCACAGTAGCAAGGCAAGTAGAATAATAAGTAGTCGGAGTAGGTACAGGCCATTTGCGGTACACTACGCCCCCAAATCAGGTACCATCCCCCGTACAGAGGTATTTTCCCGTCTAAAAAGAGCGTCTCTTCGAGCTCTCTGATTGGCGACAGCGAGCTTAGTAAGGCCATTGACTAGCGCCTTAGGCCATACGATACCACAGTGTTATAAGGCCCCTTTACATATAAAATACGGTTCCAAACGATGATCAGATGGACGCTTCGGCTATATGGTAGTATCTTATATGCCAATTAATTCGGTAGAGTATAAAGTTCCGACCCACCACCATTCAAAAGAAGTCTAAGTACTGAGTCTATACCCGCTGCGCCGCGCTGCGCCGAGGTCTTTATAAGCTACATTGCCTGTGGTGGTGCCTGCACCAGTCAGTGCAGTGTTAGCTTGTACTCGGCGGCGTCTAGCTGCGTAGCTAACGATAATGCGCCTAACGCGCCGCAGGGCAGATTCATCGACAGCGGTCTACCTATGTAGCTCCAGCCGTTTATCCTACACATCTCACTGCAGTCCGCTGACACGTCATTTTCAGAGACGCGGCACAGACGTCGTGTCGCTGTCTGGAGCACTTGCACAGCTCGAAAAGGGCATTGGCTGGGAAAGTAACAATGTCTCATGGCTCTTATGTTCCCGGTCCAGAAGACAAGGCGTGCGAGCACTGAAGGTAGGTCGAGTTTACCATTTGGACTACCTGTTCGTGGCTTTCTCTCTTCGCCCTCTGAAACAAAGCTACCCGACGTCTAGAGGCGTGGATCAAGAAATTCACGTCATTTAAAAAAGATGTAGCATGGGGGCGGAGAAAACGAGTTCACTAGATTGTTTCATTTCTTCGTTTGGTCTCCCAATGCGGCACAAGCGACAGGTATCTTGGGAGATCTTGAATTCTACAGTATTTTGGCGGGAGAAAGCTTGGTGAGACATGCAATAGAGGAGAAAGAGAAGAAAGGCACAGCAGTTGCCCATGCACATAAAAGAAGGCGAGTCCCTCTTCTTCTACATCCAATATCGGCAGACACAATTGTCCCCATTCTTCAACTCCCTTTGACCGCCTGAAACACACTTACAGCACTAGCCCCTCTGGGAACACTTGAGTACTCCGCCATGATGTTGATCAAGAGACTTCCGTCCCTAAACCTCATGGGGATTTGCCTTGCACGCCTAGCACTCGCCTACCCGTCAGCTGAGGGAAGCTCCGACTCTAACCTGCTCTTCAAGCGAGCGGGCACCACCGCACAATTAGGCGACTATACTGGCAGCACGAGCTCCTACCCCGACGGCTCCGGAACATATGTAGACTCGAAAGACCAAGGTACCTACGCCAGCGGAGTCAAATGCTGGACCGACATCGTAAGACCTCACCTCATCCCGTTCTCATTTTCTTTCAAAAAGCCATAAGGAAATATAGCAGCACTGACCCTGCATAGTTCTACGTCACCAACGAATACCAAGCCCAAGCCTGGACACCCATGAAAGAAAACACAATCGACTGCGCCCTCACCAGCACATGCGCCTCCAGCTCCCAGGACGCCGTCCAAAATTGCGGCTCCTGGAGCATCACCTGGGGCAACGAAATCGAAGTCGATATCATCGAAAAAATCGGCCTCGAACTCCAAGAAAATATCGACAATACCTGGCTCAAGAGCAAGTGCGTCACCGCTACTGTGCTTAATACTTGCACTTGGGATGATAAGTTGTGCCATGCCCTTTGGACTAGTAGTGTTGTGCAAGTTTTTGATGGCTACATTCGCAGGAGGTGTAGCGGGGGCCGGAGTGGGATCACGAGTCAGCCCGATTATACGGCGTGGAGTAAGGATTATAGCTGGACGCAGCCGAGTCCGCAGACGAGGCTAGGGTGTGGGGCGTTGTGTGATGAGACTACTTATCCGGAGCCGGTTCCCTCTGTAGGGTCGACATAGTCAGGATGTGGACGAGGCTGACGCGGAACTCGGTAAGTGGGTACGGGCATATAAGGCTTTGACTGATGATGGAAGGCTCTCGATTGGAGAAGTCTTTGTTGATTGTGAGGACGCTGTAATAGTACTTCTTTCTGTGCTAGATCTTGACAATTGAGGAATTGCGGACTGCGTTGAGGTATGACTCCAAGGAACTTAGCTTCTCTGCTTTCAACCTAGTCCTTAACGCACATGAAGGCGTGATCCTATGTATTTTTCAGCCCTCTTTGTCGAGGTGAAGTAATGACGAGGCGCTTGTTGGGAGGCTATGGGGGGGAAAGTGAGCGGAACAGAGGTCATGGAAAAAAGTACAACTTCGACTGACTTACACGCTTGCTCGTCTATCCACTTTGTCATTAGACGGACTAATGGCTCTCCAGCGCAAGGGCCGGCTTCTACGGACAGGGAATTGCCCTGCTATCGCCACCGCCGCCAGCTTTTTCCTCAGCGGAAGCGAGGTCGCAGCCTTGCGGGCAGTCGTTATCCAGTACCCTCGGCTCGCCTATAGACCGTCAGCCTCGAGAGCAGGTCATCGATACTTGACTCGGCCTTGCCACAGCAAAGACTCCGGGAAGGTCATGTTCATTGCCATGCCTTGGATCGTTGCTGTGATCCGATGCGGGCTTTCTACACACAACAGTCCAAAAGATCGAAGCCTTCATGTCAGTTCCATAATATCCGCGCCGCACCCTCGGTCTTGAGAGCTTTGGGTCGCATGCACGAGAAAGATTGGCTCTTAAATTCCGTCACTGAACCCGGAGGAACTGCCCTTGAACCTTGGGAGTGTTTATTTGCTCAGCACTGCTCAGCACACAGTTCCGAATGGAAGATTGTGTCCTACAGCGATCGCCTTTGGGGCTGAGACAGATATCCATCCACTCATGAAACTACCAGAAAGAAACGGCCGGACAAAGTCAAGGAATTGAAGAAGGCGACGCAATTAGTACCCTATGAACTGGCGCCTTTCGGATATAATGTCTTGGCATTACGAGTAGGCTGACCCCTGAATTTTCTAAGCGCTTCGCAATTTGCATGACACGGTTAGCCACCCGCCTTTCCTCTGAACGTCTATCTGGCTGAGGTCCTGCTGCTGGGCGTCCTTCTCCACGGCATCAAACTAGGAATTACAATCTCCCTGTCCTCAGGTGTCAACCAGGCCATGGCTCTTAGAGAGATCCTGACAACCTCCTACGATCTCAGTATGTCCCTTTCTTTTCATGCCTGAACATCACCATCATCAGCCTCCTCATTCACCCATAAAGTACCCGCGAAACCAGTCAACCTTGTGCAATTGGTAGCGTTCATTTCCGTATGCACTGTATAGTTCCCTCTTTTTATCCACCAGTAAGAAAGTCGTAGAGGTCAACATACCTGGCATGGACGCGGGGATACAGCCTAGGGATCAAGCAGCATAGGTTCTGGGCCAGCGTCCTCGCTTTATCAAATCCTGTGGTACCCCTATATTCTTAATCATTGGGAAACAAAAAAGTTCCCGCAAGCACCCCCCCTCGAAAATTGAAAAATGAAACTTCAGGAATAACTTCACAACGATAAATTACAATTTTCTAAAAACTTTATAACTATAAGAAGATATAATAAAGACTAAGATCTTTAATTTTTGAAATATTCTTATTATCTGCTGTATAGTAAAATAAAAATCTATCAAATTCTTAAGATTTTTTAGATAAGTCTTGGCGATTATAGAATAGCCGAGGTAACGTCAAGGAAATGGATGACTGGGTCATGAATTCATGGTGGTGTAAAAGATGTTGATTATTCTATGTGCCCGCAGGGCAGATATGTGCGGTGCCAAGCCACGCTAGGCCCAATTGGGTGGTGGCTCTGGAGGAGGCCTTGGCGTACCGTGACAACATGCCCGCAAAGAATGAAAAAAAGACACGTCCTCGTGGCTGCATCCCTGGATAGCTACATCAAGCGTGCGCCGTCTATATGTCTATGCACCTATCCTTGGCCTATAGCCTCCATATCCTTCGCGAATCGAATATAGCCGAGCGGAGAGGCGAGTTGAGAGGCGAGTTGAGAGGCGAGTTGAGAGGCGAGTTGAGAGGCGAGAAGAAAGGCGAGAGGTGAGGTAGAAAGTGGAGCACTGCTGAGGCGAAGGGAAGACTCTCTGCCAAATTGTATGGTGGCCTGGTGTGGAATTGTGGAGAGTGTGCCCGCTTGAATAGGACTGCTGCTGCCCGTGCTCTTGTTAATCTCCGCAGTTTTCTCCGTAGTTTTCTCTGCAGTTTTCTCCACATTTGCCTGTTGCAGATCGAAGTATCCCATCTCCTCCGCTCGTAAGTGGCCTGAATTTGTATGGTAGGACGAGTCGTTCGTGTGAGAGAGTTTCTGCTGGTTTATTTCAATGCTGGGAAGCGGAGTCGCATTGGGATACGGAGTAGGATTGGGAGATGAAGTAGGATTTTGGTATTTTGACGGCTTGGTGGGAGGTGCTTGGCACGAGTTCTCCGCTTGTTTCTCCGCTTGTTCCTTTTGTTCCCTGACTTCGTGGCTGTGGGCGATACGATTGAGTGCGTAGGTCATGAGGTTAAATGGCGTAGGGACGATAGGGCTGTAGTAGGCCATAGCGATATGTCAAATGGCCTATTGAAAGGATTGACTGTGTGGTCTGGTAGGCTGGTGAATAGCCTAATTGTCTGATTGCGTAGACTGAATCTAGCTGCGTAGCGGAAGCGCGGGGGGGCTGACTGTCGGTATATTGTGACTACTGGTCGAGTGACGATATAGACGACTTGAAAGAGGACCTGGGTTAGGTGTGGCTACCAATTGTCAAGGAAATGGATGACTGGGTCATGAATTCATGGTGGTGTAAAAGATGTTGATTAAGGTATTCTATGTGCCCGCAGGGCAGATATGTGCGGTGCCAAGCCACGCTAGGCCCAATTGGGTGGTGGCTCTGGAGGAGGCCTTGGCGTACCGTGAGAGGTAACTTTTCAACGTAAAGCGTAGATTTTTAATTTATATTATATCTTACGATATCGAAATTAAAATCTTTTCAAATTCTTAACATTAAGTATTCAGTATTATGAGAAAACATTATAAAAATTTTAGATTATAAAGAGTGGTGGTTGTGAAGATATTCAAGAAATTTCAATCTTTGGTTTTCGAGGGGGGGGTGCTTGCGGGAACTTTTTTGTTTCCCAATGATTAAGAATATAGGGGTACTCGGGCCATATGCCGGGAGGGATTGCATATGACCAGCGATGAACGCAACGACGCCATACCATACTCTCAAAGTAGGTTTTGGATCGTGTATTGGCAAAAACGCCCTGGAGAGGAGGATCATTTTTCGCCGCGGTCCAAGAGCAGCTTGAATAAGTTCAAAATGGGTGCCGGGAGCCAGAACAGGCAGAGCAACAAAAGTCAGGCAGGTACTGCGGGGTATGCGTTTATATAAAATTATGAATTGCAAATTAAATAAGAATGCTTGGCAAAGCTGATTCAGCTCCGCCTCCGACTTTTTGTTAGCGCTATTCATAGAAAATTATAGAGAACGTACTTGCCACTCTTGCAATAGCCATTGTCGTCTGCTACCTCAGTTGAATATTCGTAATATCGAAGCTAGTGGGTATACACGCTTTTCCTGGTGTTTTGCCTCTGACTTAGGCGTGTAATAGCCATATCGCCAGCCCTTACTCCGGACGCGATGCCATCATTCAGAAAGGATCCCTCTGCCAGCGTGCCCAACTCTTGCTCGAATCTTATTGGCGACCTGAAGCCGTAGCTGCGGATGCCTGTTCCAGTGTATCGACGCGCATGCAATCGATATTAGTGGCTATGATAGATTTACGGTGGAGCGTTTCAAGTAGAGCACTGCAGGCTACATATTTGACGGCGAAATTGAGACATTTGAACGAGATTTGGAGCATTTAACTATGGAGATAACAGAGTAGTTATAATAAAATACTACGTAATATCAATCAAAATCCTTCATCTTCTCTATGACCTTCTCCCTGACCTAATCGTTTCAGAGCATAAGCATGCTGATAAGTCTCCCTCCATAAGGCCTTAAAGACGGATATATCTCTTTTCAAGTCTCGAAGAAGACCATGAGGTAGATTCTTACTTATTGCATACTTATAGATATCTATATAGAAGCTTCAAAAATATGGAGTGGGCTGGTACAAGAGTGGCAAGTACGTTCTCTACAATTTTCTATGAATGGCGCTAACAAAAAGTCGGAGGCGGAGCTGAATCAGCTTTGCCAAGCATTCTTATTTAATTTGCAATTCATAAAAGCGGCAACCTCTGAGCGAGCCAAAGCTCGCCGCGATCTTCACAAAAACCCCACACAACTGTCACACAAACTCTGGTGGCCAACGCGTTCGCAACGGCACAGAGCACCCACCATGCCCTTCGCCCAGCTGATCATCGGCCCCCCGGCTCCGGCAAATCCACCTACTGCGACGGCATGCAGCAATTCCTCTCCGCCATCGGCCGCAAATGCTCCGTCGTGAACCTCGACCCGGCCAACGATCGCACGTCCTACCCCTGCGCGCTCGACGTGCGGGACCTGGTCACGCTTGAAGAGGTCATGGCGGAGGAAGAGCTGGGGCCGAACGGGGGAGTGCTTTATGCGCTTGAGGAGCTCGAGCATAACGGAGAGTGGTTGGACGAGGGCTTGAGGGGCCTTGGGGAGGATTATGTGCTGTTTGATTGTCCGGGCCAGGTGGAGCTCTTTACGCATCATTCGAGTTTGAGGAATCTTTTTTTAGGATACAGAAGCTTGGGTATAGAGTCCGCTTTTCCCTGCAGCCTTTCTAGAGTGTCGATGCTCGAGCAGATGAAGCTGATTTTTTGGGGTGGCTTAGCTAGTAGCACTGCATCTGACGGATTCATACTGTCTCACACTGCCTTCGCTATATATCTCGACGCTCCTGCTTTCTCTGAGAGCCATGCTCCAGATGGACCTTCCACACCTTAACGTCATGACAAAAATCGACAAGCTCGCGAGCTATGGACCTCTTCCGTTTAACCTGGACTTCTACACAGAAGTCCAAGACCTCTCATACCTGCTCCCTCACCTAGCGAACGAGAACCCAGTGATGCGGCATCCTAAGTTCGAAGGTCTCAACAACGCAGTCGTCGAATTGGTGGAAGATTTCGGACTCGTAGGCTTCGAGACCTTGGCGGTCGAGGATAAGAAGAGCATGATGACGCTGCTGCAGGCTATTGATCGAGCTGGAGGATATGCATTTGGTGGTGCTGAAGGAGCGAACGATACGGTGTGGCAGGTTGCCATGAGGGAGGGGATGACTGGGATGACGATCCATGATGTGCAAGAGCGGTGGATTGATCGAAAGGAGGAATTTGATGAGTTGGAGGCGAAAGAGCGGGAGGAAGAGGCTAGGGCCCAGGAGACGCCGCCGTTGACTGAGGACGGTGGAGAGGAGGATAGTGATGTTGAAGAGATGGGTCCTGTCCCTGACAGCGGCGTGAAGGTGCTGCGGCGATCATGATGCTCAGTGTTGGTCTTTGCATAGCGATAGGCGTTGGTCCCGCGAAAACAGCGTTTGATCATTGGGTTGTGCATGTCCCGAAGAAATCTCGGTTCCAGTCTGTTCTCTCGCAACTCGTTCAGCTTTCTCCGTCGGATCCCATTCCCATCTCATCATCCTCGTCTGAAACATCTGATCCAGCCGTCATATTTTTCTCACCCTGCAACACCCCTTCGTCATCTTTCCCCAGTATCCCCAAGAGCCCATCCGTACTACTCTCACCGCTCTCCCTTTTCGCCCGCAGTATCGCAGCTCTAGCCCTCCTGATAGCTTCCTCCTCAGCCTTCTTGATCGTACCAGACACCCTGACCACCTGTATCGCGCAGGCTCTCGGTTGCCCCTGTTTAGACGTCTTTGTTAGCTGTGTCATGAAGGACAGAGCGGCCCACACGAGTCGGTAGTGTGCGCGAGAGCAGCGGACTATGGCGGTGGAGGTTGCGGGGGAGAGGTATTTGACTGGATTCAGCGTCAATAAAGGGTCCATCAATTGAGGGGGGTGGAATTTACCGTTTAGACTGCTAGATACGAGACCGAGCCCATAGTCTCCGTATAGTAATAGGACCTGGTCTCTGATTGTCCGCGCGAGGAGCTGGGGTGTCAGGTCGTTGGGGCTTGGCCTGTGGAATTGGACGAGGTCTGGGAGTGCTTTTTCTGGGGATTTGGAGGGAATCTTTCCTTTCGGTGGATCTGCTGGGTCTGGGTAGAGAATATGGACGAGAAGGTAACGGTGTTTTATGCGGACCATGACTGGTACGAGATTGAGATTCGAAAACCGTATGAGGCCTTGGGAGTCATGTGCTAGATTTGAGCGCCGGGTAGCCATAGTGGAAATTCTCGAAAATTGTAGGGTATTTGACTAGATTCATAACGCTATTGCTGCTGCTGCTCTCCCTCTCGTTGTCTCTCAGCCTGCTCTCCATCCTTCCTTGCCTTTATCAACCCCAGACCCACAAGATTTGCAAAATCCATACCCACCTCACCAACCATTCCCGCATTCTCGATAGCCTTCCCCAAGCAATCGTTCCAATACGCGCAGCCAGCCCTCACACTGCCCAATTGCCTCTCTAGTAGCGCGTTAAACTCGTCCAACCTCTCCTTTGCCCACTGAACACAGCTGCTCATCATGACTGGCGGAAAACACAGCTGATAGGTTTTCACGGTGTTACGGATCAAAGAGAAGTAGACATAGGAGAGCTGGTTGATGTGCCGAGGTAAATCGCCTTCAAACATGATGCTGCGAGCGCGGATGTGGATGAGATCAGTGCGGGCAGCGAGATAGGTGGTGCGAGCAAGGGGGGTGAAGTTGAGACGGACGAGATAGGCGATGTTGGCTTGGGTTGCCGTCAACTGCGCGTGAGTGGCTGTGAGGCGGAGGGCAAGGATGTCTGTATCATATCAGTCTTCGTTTGTGGGATAAAGAACCCAAAAGTACTGACCTGCAAGCTTCCTAGCCCTTTCATCAACCTTGGTGCTGATAAGGTCTTGGGCTAACATGTTGCCCTTGAGACCTTTGGCTAGTTTCCTAAGTTTCTCAACATGCCGAACAGCGTCTTCGAATTTTTGCAAAGCCACCTCGCTGTCAAGCTCGTCGATCTGACCCTCGACCCACCGAAGGTTTTGGTGCTTACCGTCCACATCGATTAGGATTTCGGGACGGTCTTTGGCGCCACTGAGTGATCTCAGCAGGTTTGTTTTGTTGGACAGGGCTGGGTCTCTGGTGGTCAGATAGTCTATAGTCTCCTTGCTCTTGTTGACGTTTTCTTCCATATCTGCTTGCAGGGCCCTCCGCAGCTCATCAACAGTCCTCCGGAAAGCCTGTAAAAGGTTCATCTTCTCCGTAGTCGATGACTTGTCGCTACGATACGTGAAGGACTCGTGGCCGTATCTAACGCTGATTGCGTTGGACATTGCACCTCGGTCGCCAATACCCGACGATCCAACAGATGCAAGGTCGACCATATCGATATCCTGCAGAGGCCAGCATTTGTCGGCAACTGTCCTTGAAGAGCTTTTTTGCCCGGCATCGCCAGTAGTCATAGCATTGGGATCTATTCGCCGCTTCCTCTTAGTTGCAACCATCAGATGGTCGTTCAGAAGAAAAATATGCGCATAACGCTTTGCTTTCCAAGTAGCAGCATCCAACTCCAGCCAAGTACTCTGCTCCAGAACCACGTGTCTGCCGGGTATAGCGGGCAGGAACTTCTGCGACCCCTCGACATTTTTCCACAGTGCATGTAATTGGGTATTCCACATCGCCTCCAGGTTTGCTACCGAGCTCCTGTTTGCCTGCTTGCGAGCTCTTGACCTTGCACCATCATCCGATGCGGCGCGCGGTTCTGATGCTCCAGCATTCATTGAAGCTTGGTTGAGAGAGGTCGTAAGCTCGGAGATAAGGCCCCGAAGTGTCCGCATCTCCCCTTTAAGCTTTTCCGCCTCTTTAGAGATCTTGATAAACTGTGTTCGATTTTGGTACACATTCTGCTGTAGATCGGTCGAGGTGCGATTTTTGAGCTTTCGAAGACTTGCTTGATAGTCTCGAAGCTCTTGATCAGAGGCGTCTGATAGCAAATTTGTAGAATAGCTCTCGATCTGCAGGTCAGGGTCCTTCAGGGCATTCGCATCTATTTGAAGCTGCTGATTCTGTCGTGCTGTTGATGGACGAGAGTCAGATTGGGCAAATTGGGCAGGCAGGGTCGGAATGGATGGGACAGGTGGCGCGTCAGCATTGCTGAAGTCTGGAAGATTGGTGAAGCGTGTTGAATATCTTCTCTTGACAAGGTCAGAAGTATTAGCTGTCGAGGTCTCGACTCTGCCGTTCACGTTTGGACGAGTAGGACCCCGGGAGACTTGGGGGATTGTCTGAATTGGACCAGATATCTGCTTCGGCACGGCTTGACGTGACTTCTTCTGGCGTAAGGAAAAGCCTTTCCCCTTGTCCTCCATAGCGCCCGAGCCTGCATCGCAATGCTAAAGGGAGATGCCAAGCGCAAGATGAAGCCTGGGCGATATGTCGGGAGAATTTAGCGCCGTGTCTTGGCGGTAAAAGACTGCCACTTTCAGAGGAATAAGCACGCTTACCCTCACCTACCTTTCATCCTTCTACTTCTTATATTGACCCTGAATAATTACATATCTGAAAAGCGTATTGAGTACTCAACTTTCTATTATATTATTGTAGAATGGTGAGTTATAATTAGTTCGAATTTTAGAAAGTGTATCAATGCTTCTTTATGACGGTCAAGTGGATCGCGTTCGACTGATCGTGAAAGTCCAAAGCGACTGCACATCGAATCCTTTTCTTGTCGGCCTGATCATGCTTCCGAAGTGATCACGGGATTGCCCATTCCACTGCTAAAGCTATCTACTCAAGAACATCTCCCATGCCCGACAAAAGGAACGTTACTCTCGCGACCACCCATCCTAATACCCAATAACCATTTGAATTAAGCATGGACTAAGTTGTTGAACAATGAATGAAATAATGATGTTCATTGGACAACTAATAATGATGTACTCTGATTATCGAATAAAAATAAAATAAAGGGTTTACTCTTTAACCTAGTTGGAAGTCTTCGAGCGCTCGATCGCAGCCTTGGTCGCTTCATCAATGTCCTCCTTAGGCAAGTCGAGCAAACTATTAAGCGTGCCCTTGTTGTGCTCGAAGTCACCGCAACCGTCGGGAAAGAAGACTCGGGTAATCATCATCTTGGCAAAACCAATGCGCTTGCCTTCCTGCATCTCCTTGATACCGCTGGAGTACCGCTCCTGAGCTGGCTCTTTTGTGATGGTCCAGTCGTTTTCCTTGGTACCAGTCACGCGAAGAGCGGACTCCAACATATCTTTCTGGCTGACGGTGAAGGACTTGACATAGACTACCTTGTTCTTGAAATTCTCAAGGCAGGCTTCTTTGTTCGAGCCTTCGGGCTTAATGGGCAGACTGAGAAGAGCGCCGACAGCACGACCAACCTAGCAAGAGTTAGTCGCTTGTCACAAAAGTGTTTGACAATTGTAGGCGTACCTGTGGCCGCGTTGAAGTAGAGATCTTGGTCTCACCCTCGTCGAAGAGAGTGACGATGCGGTTGGCAAAGTCGATACCAAAGCCCGCAGGAATAGCCAGACCCCACTCATACCAGAAGCCGGTAGATACAGCGATGTAAGAACTCTTGCCAAGATCTGCGATGGCCTTGCGAGTGTCCACTGCAAGCACAACAGTCTGTGGTCAGTGAGTGTCTTATATGGTGCATATACAATGAGATTGCTCACCCTTCGGCTGGAGAAGAAACACGTCTTTGACCATCGCCTCGTTCGCGGTGTCTGGGGACCATTCATTCGGCAGAATCCAGGCCACGCCAGCCTCACCGGCGGCGTTGATAAGCTGCATCTCGGTCTCTTTTGGAACGGAATTACTCAGTGTGATGACCAGCGCATCTTGGCCTCTGAGTGCCTCAACGAGTGTCTCCGGCTTATTGTAATCGACCTTCTTAGGAATCACGCCTTCTGGCAACTTGTTCTGGCTATCGACCCGTGTAATTGCCGTAATGGTGTGCTTGCCAGTCTTGAGCAGAGCTTCAGTCATGAAGCTGCCGCTGTTGCCACCAGCCTACCTTTGTTAGTCGAATATTTGCAGGCGGAGCAGTGGATAGCATGATATCACGCACGCCAACAATGGCAACCTTCATTATGTGGTTTGAGGTTGCCATGGAGAAGACTGGTCGAAGTTGCAG
The DNA here is from genome assembly GCF_014066305.1 of Letharia columbiana. NCBI lineage: Eukaryota > Fungi > Ascomycota > Lecanoromycetes > Lecanorales > Parmeliaceae > Letharia > Letharia columbiana. Next base: position 167,012 of record NW_023501056.1, read on the forward strand.
TTATGTGGTTTGAAGATCGACGACAAAACTAGACCAGATACTTTACGTGGTTGGCTTCAGTCTTATTAACGTAAGATTTGCAGACCTGTGCCAATTGCTCTGTTTATCTGTAAAATATGAAGGTATATGTATTCGGTTCCCACTGAGTATGGCGCCAACGTTACTTGGCTTTGCTCGAAGAAGCAAGCCACGTTAATCTCGTTTTTGTCTTGTCTTACCCGTATCTTGTCTTGTATTGTCTTGAAGGAGAACGTCAGCTCGGCGACGCCAGATAAAGTGATGTAGCACCGACTACTAGTACACAAAACGACGGCAAGTTGAAGCTAGTTATCATTGAATAGCGCTTGCCCCGGGAAAATTCTGGTTATTGAAGGACAGGCATCTTATCAAACGTAAAAAGTGGGTGTTTTGATATGATACGGGAAGGACATTACGGAGCGAACAAACCAATTCGTAGGGCGGCGCTTACCCGAGGCCCAGTCGGGGTAGATTTATGTCTTCTTGGCGGTGTCGATCTGAGCTTACAAGAAATTTATGGCCGTTCAGAAAGATTGATATCAAACGTCCAACTTCTTCCTGGTCAGAGAGACTACATGAAAAGAGAGGTCTCTGTGCTATCAATTACTCTTACTTGTTCAAGACCTCCAGCATGTCTTCCTCTGTCCGGACATCTACGATTGTGATAGCTTCCGCTGGTGCTATCATAACCGGTTTCCTTGGTAAGTGATAGCACATGCTTATTCACATAGCATCTGCGGTAGCTAGTTGCTTTTTTATTTCCCCCCTTTCTCTCTTTACATATTGGCTGATCTTATTTGTACACAGCATACGCGGTCTACTTTGATCATAAGCGGCGGTCAGATCCAGAATTCAGAAAAGCTCTGAAGAAAGAGTCGCGAAGGGAAGCACGAGCTGCAAAGGAAGAAGCAGAGGCACAAGGCGTACAGCAGAAGCAGATCATCGAAGATGCTGTGAGCGCGGCCAGAGAAGAGGGGTTTCCTACGGATGTGGAAGACAAGGAGGCATATTTCATGAACGAAGTCGGGCAAGGGGAAGTTCTCTGCCAGGACGGTACGTTCAGCGTTCAGCTATGGGTGAAGCTTTGCATGCTAAGACCGACTTCCAGGTTCCAAGCAAATCGAGGCAGCGCTCTGCTTCTACAAGGCTCTCAAGGTCTATCCTCAACCACGAGACCTTATCCATATCTACGACAAGACTGTCCCGAAGCCGGTCATCGACATATTAGCAGAGATGATTGCTTTGGATCCGACCATCAGCGTTGGTCCCTTTGGTGGGGGGGGCCCCGGCCCGGGCCCCGGCCCCCCCCCGGGGGAAAAAAAAAAACCCCCCCCCCCCACAACAAAAAACCCCCCCCCCAAAAAACCTCCAAAAAAACCCCCCCACACCCCCCCCAACTTTGGGGGGGGGGGGGGTATTAAAAAAAAATAATAAAAAAAAAAAAAAAAATGAAAAAAATAAAAAAAAAAAAAAAAAAAAACCCCCCCATCAAAAAAAAAAAAGAGGGAGAAAGGAAGGGGGGAAGGAAAAAGGGCTCCCAAAAAAAAAAAGAAATTCAAAAAAAAACAAAAAAAAAAAAAAAAACCAAACAAAAAAAGAAAAAGGGAAGGAAAAAAAAAAAAAAAAAAAAAATAAAAAAAAATAAAATTTTGGGGGTAAAAAAAAAAAAAATAATAAAAAAAAAAAAAAAAACAAAAAAACTACCCTCAATACCCCCCTTTTTTTTATTGATTGATTACATCATACTACCCTGAAGTCTTACCCTAGTAGCCGACTATGCGAGTTACGTAATCTATCTAATCCTTTTAGCTAATTATATAATCTCAAATAAATAAGGCTATATAAGTCACCGTTATAGTTCTACGTCTTAAATACTTAATCCTTAAAAAGAGGTATATTCTATATCGCTAAGGCCCTTTCGTCTTAATCGTATTCTTCTTTTTAACCGCTTACTCTAGTAAATCCTTATTATTAATTCTTATTAAGGGCTTAATATTATTTAATAAGTCTAATACTTCTTATAAAGTTCGTCGCTATAGAGGCGTAGCGTAGTTTTATTAGCATATTCTTATAAGTAATAACTTTCTCTTTTATTTTTCTTCTTTCTTTAATTTATTATATTCCTCGCTTCTTATTAAATAGCCTATATTTATAAAGAATATATCGAGTTATCTACTTCGCTCTATACTTATATTCTTTATTCTCTATATCCGATATTTATCGATTATAAAGAAAGATCTTAAGATTTATTTTCTCGATCTTTATTTACGTTATTAGCGACGTTTTAGCGCGCTTAACTCTCGAATATAGAAATTATATTTATTTCGACGATATTAATTAAATTCTTCTAAGAATACCACCTCGCTTTTTATTAGCCTATTCGATAGTTTATTATTTTATCGCGTAATCTCTAATAGCTATCTTAATTATCGATATTATTCTTATCTATATAATTAATAATTAGACTATTTCGTTAGTATTTATCTTTACTCTTTTATTATAAATTACTCGCTCTCGCTAGCTAATAGCCTTCTTCACCTCTTTATTCGCTTATTTATTATTATTAATATTAATATATATCGAAATTTAGTATAATTCTATTACTACTTCGAGATATCTTAGCGAATTAATAATCTATATTATCTATATTATATAGATCTATTTTAAATACTTATTTAAATCTTCAATAGTCTAAATTAATATTTAATTATTTATATTTACTATAACTCTATTAAATTATAATCTTATTTAATATATAATTACTATAATTAGAGCTTAAAGAATATTATATAACTTCGCTAAGTATATTATATATTAGTCGCTTAAGCTTAAATAGATATTAAAAGTAGAATTAATATTTAATAATATAGCTAAAGCTCTCACCTTTTTATTAATCTTATTATCGTCTATATATATTATTATATAACTCTTATTAATTAATCTTTTAGCTAGTTCTTTAGCGACTTTCTTAATCTTATAAATTATTATTTTAAAAGACTCTTAGTCGAAGGCGACGCTAAAAAAGCGTAGTTTCTTAATCTTATTAATATCGTTATATTATTCTTTAAATCTATTAATATATTACTTTAATAGACTTAGTTTCCTATTCTTTTTAGATTTTCTTTTAAACTTTTATCGCTCGAATTATAACTTAATAATCTCGCTATATATTAAACTAATAGCGATTTATAAGATAGCTTTCGAGGTAATCTTATCTAGCTATTATTTAACTAATAGAAAGATATACTTTTATATTAAATACTAAAATAAATATAACCTTAAATACTTTAATTATCTTTCTCTTTATCTAAGATTAAATTCTTTATAATAATAAGAGATAAGTTTTATTATAGTTGATAATATTTTTGAGCTAATATTATATTAAGTAATAATATATTATTTATAAAATAATTATCATCTAATAGAGCTATCTTATACTCTTATAATTATTATCTTATATTAATTCGATAATTCTTACTAATATATCGATACTTTTAATAGTCTTAAATCGAATCTTCTTATTATAATAACTCTATAGAAGTTTAAAATTAATTTCGACTTCTAAATAGCGAATAAAGCGTCTTATCTTAATATATTATCTCTTATTAAGTTATAAAGAATAATTTAAGCTAAATCTCTATTTTCTATTAAGATATAGTAGTTAATATTTATTAAAATTAAACTTCGATTTATATCGTAACGCCTACTTTATATAAACTTCGTTATAGATTTTATAAAGAGCGTTATAGTTTTTCTCGATAAAGTCTTCTACTATTAGAAGATCTATATCGTTTATAAAGTTAATAACTATTATTTCTAAGTCGACGCAATTATTATATTTATTAATAAGATCTAAGTTATAGAAGAGATAAAGTATAGGCGATAGCGATAATTCTTAAGAAATTTCGATTACTATAGAAGTCTTTAATATAGAGTATTCGCTTATTTTTAATACTATTATTCTATTAAATAAGAATAATTCTATTTAATTAACTACTCTTATATCGATTTTTCGCTTTTAAAGATTATAAAGTAATCGAGAATAAGAGACTTTATTATATATATCTAAAACGTCTAATAATAATATTATAGCTACTTTATTAGAGTTTTAGATTTAATATATTCTTTCTAGAAGATAGTAAATATTATATTTATATAATCGCAATCTACGGCCTCTTATATATATAACTAGTAGAAGTCTATATATTTTCGCAAGATATACTATTCTTCTAGTAAGAATAAATTTTATTACCTTTTCTATAGTATTAAGTAGAGCTATTAGTTAGTATTCTTTAGAAATTAAATAATCCTTACCCGACTTCGAAAGGATAATTATTATTAATATTCTAAAGTGCTTTAGATAGTAGTTATTCGTTATATATATATTAAATATTCTATATAGATAAGAAAGTAACGATTTTAGAATCTTCTTAAGAATTAGATTAAGAATCGCGTTTTTCTCTAAGACTCTCTTTAACGATACTTACATTATAATCTTTCTTATCTTATTTATAATAATTATATTTATTAGATAGACTTATAAATATATTATATTAACGTTAATATTATCTAACTTCATCTATATTAATAATAAAAAGAATATTCTTATAAGAAGATCTACCTTTAAATCTAATTCGTTATATTCTTATTTATCTTTATTAAATAGCGAAGAGAGATATATCTATATTATAAGTTATTTTCTAATCTACTTAATCTTTTTCTATATTATTTATAGCGACTTATACGCCTTTACTACGAACTCTCTAAACGCCTTTCTAATAGTTCTCTTAATTAGATTATTTTTAAAGTTCTTAGCGACTTTATACTTATTTTATACTTTCTTTAAAAGCGTTATTCTTTAACTTCTTTTTAGCGATTTATAATATTTTTATACTTTCTTATATTCTAATATAAATCTTAATTTAGATTATAGCAATAATTTAATAATCGAAGTAAACTTCTTTATAGTCGCTTAAATAGAGTTAATAATAATTATTATTTAATAATCGATATTATCGTTAATAAGATTTTTATTATTCCTCGAGAAATTAATTAGATACTCTTTCGATATTATAGCTCTAGCGAGTATCTCTCTTAAAACCTCGATATTTAATTTATTAAAGTTTTAGTATATTATTAATACTAACTCTATTACGGCTAGCTTAAACTTTATAAAAATTAAAAGATAATTAAATTCGCTTTCGAAATTATTTTCGATATTATAATTAATAATATTTATTATTAATACTAAAGTAGCGAATAGTAGATCTATTATTATTTAATAGTTTTCTTTATATATTATTATTTCTATTAATAATACTTATTTTATAGCGAATTCTTTCGCTATAAGTATTAGTTCTTCTACTCTCTTATCGATATAAGTATTTAATTTTCTTTATATTATATAATAAAGATTAAAGTCGCCTAATATAATCTATTCGTTATTCTTAGACTTTATAAGCGTCTTATATAGTTCGTTAAGTTCGTTTATTTATTAATTATCAAGATTATAGATATTATATATATATATAATTCTATTATTTTTAAACTTAATATTAAGAGTATAGAGGTTTAATAAATAATATAATAAATATTATTACTTTAATAATATTCTCTTATTAATATAGAAGTATATTTATATATTATTATAATAGAAGTAGATTAAATTAAATCTATTCTTTAGAGAATAATATAATATATTTATATTAATATTTCTCTAGAGCTTCTAAATTACTACTATATCGATATTATAAATCTTTTTATTATCGAAGAGTTCTATTATAATTATTCTAAATTTTCTTATATTATATTATAGTATTAATAGCTAACTAAGATATACTATTATTTCTTAATATTATTATTAATATTACTTACTCACTCCGCCTAGTTTATAGAATTCATATTTTCTTTCTAAGTATTCTTCTTTTCTTAATTATCGATAAATCGAATATATCTCTTTTTATTTCTATTAACGAGAATCGTAATTCTCTTATTACTACTCTTTTAACTTAGAGACTATCTAGCGTCCTCGAAGTTATTAATTTCCCTTATCGCTATATTATTCTTATATTATTTAACTTCGTCTACTACTTTAAAGAGCGATTTATTTCTAGATAAGACCCTTATTAATAATATAGAAGTATATCTTCTTTTACTCGACTAAAGATTCGATATAGTAGTTCTTTCGAGATTTAATCCTCTAATTCCTTTTCTACTAATTATTCTATCTCTATCTACTAGTCTATTACGCGTAAATATTAATCTTAAAAAAAATTTCTTATTTCGTCTATAATTAAATATATTCTAAAAGTAATTACTTAATTAATCGCTTATTTAATAGCTAGTTAATACCTTCTTCGTTATTATAAATCGTAAAAAAGTTTATTATCTCGCTATTCTTATTCTCGCTATCTTTCTCTTCTTTATTATATATATCTTATTTTAAGCCTTATATAATTTCTCACAAATCGGGTATTTACGAGTGTCGATCGTATATTCTTTATAATAATACTTTTCTAAGTATTTCCCGTATACTAAGTAATTCTTTTTAGAATATATAATCGATAGATAATCGTATTTCTAATATACGAAGTATTACTTCAATCTATACTACTTATTATAGACGTAATAATTACATAGTTTTAAATCGATAACTAGATCTTCTTTTAATACTCTATTTTCTTTCTCTAGAAATACTAATTTAATAATTAATAAACTCTTATTATAACTCTCTTTATTCGCGTCAAATTAGTCTTAGTTATACTATATCGAGACTTAACATATTAGCATTCTTATTCTAAATTCTTTTAATTATCGTAGTTATATCTTTAATATTAAATATATTAATTCTTACTTTATAAAGTAGAAGACTATATATTTTAGTAATTACTCTTACGCTATTACTTATCTTTAAAGTCTAATTCTTACTTTTTCTTAGTCTATTCGTCTTCTTCTTATTTATAATTATAATATATATATCGTTACTCGCTAGCCTTCTAATCGTTCTAATAGATTTTCTTATAATATTTATATTCTTTATATATTTATTAATTATTATAATTATCTCGCTCGATATCTTTCTCTTTAATACTTTACTTATTATCTTATCTTATAACTTTATAATAATCTCATTTAGCTTATTATATAATACTTAATCTTATTTCGATATTATTAATAATATAATAGAAATTTCTTTAATAATAAAGAAGAATATTAAAAATTAATCTAATGCGCTAGCGTAGCTAGCTATCGATATATTACTTCTTAGACTAACTATCTAATACTTAATATATATAATCTTTTTCTTTATATTATTATCTCGATTACTTAAGTTAATAGCTAGTTTATATACTTTATTTAAGACTATCTAGATTTTAAATTTATTATTTACTCTTTCTATAAATATTATCGCCGCTCTAAAGAATAGTAACTACTTTATTTATTAATAGTTTCTAATCTTTATCTATTATTTTTAATATAATATTTATCAATAACTTTAATATAAATGCGTACTTCTTAAAATTATAGTTATTATAATCTTATTAAGGCTAGCTAGTCTTATTTAATTATATATTATAATTATAGATATAGACGTTCTCTAAAGTTAATTAAAGAGGTACTAGCCTTACTAAGTACTTTAAATACGTATCAGTGCCACATCTGACGCTGATCCTCTGAGCAATGGCACCAATTGTCTCCGTGACGCTGCCCTCATGCAACAGCTTGGTATTAACACGATTCGAGTCTACAATGTTGATCCGACCTTGAACCATGATCTCTGCGCCTCCATCTTCAATGCTGTCGGCATATACATGTTCATAGATGTCAATTCACCTCTGCCACTCCAGAGTTTGGATCCTGGGAACCTGGTTACCTCCTACAGCTCGACCTACTTGAACCACATTTTCAGTGTGGTGGAAGCCTTTGGGCAGTACCCAAACACTCTGGCTTTCATCTCAGCCAACGAAGTGATGAACACTATCGCCACTGGGCAGACTGCACCGCCATATATCCGAGCAGTGACCAGGGATCTCAAGTATTATATTTCCAAACACTTGAGTCGTCCAATACCTGTTGGCTATTCTGCGGCAGACGTTTCAGAGATCTTGACCGACTCCTGGAATTACCTTTCTTGCGACATCAACGGCCAGTCCTCCGATCTATCCCGCTCCGATTTCTTCGGCCTGAACTCCTATACTTGGTGTGGACCTACCAGCCTGACTGCAAACTACGATGCATCTGGCTATAACACCATCATCTCCACCTTTGGCAATACAAGCATTCCCGTGTTCTTCTCTGAGTACGGCTGCAACAAGGTGGAGCCTCGTGTCTTCGACGAAGTCCCCGTGCTCTACGGCAATATGACCTCCGTTATGAGTGGTGGTCTGGTCTACGAATACTATGAGGAGGACAACAATTATGGATTGGTATGGATTTACGACAATGGCACAGCTCAGCTACGAAACGACTACAATGCTCTTCAAACGCAGTACAACACTCTGGATGTCAAGGCTCTGCAGAGCATGGACTCTTCCGCTACAAGCGTCCAATCAGCGAATTGCAGTAGCAGTCTGATCTCCTCCAGCGGTTTCAATACCTCATGGACCCTTCCAGCTGTGCCCTCGGGTGGCCAAACGCTGATTGACAATGGCATCTCGAATCCGAATCAGGGTAAGCTCGTCAGCGTGACTACCACCACAGTGGCGGACACGGTATATGACGCAAATAGCAACGTAATCAAGAATCTGGCCATCAAGCCGCTCGCTGATGACGAGAGCAACACGCCAAATGGCAGCAATACCTCGGGCCAGTCTTCGTCGACAACAGCCGCAACTCCATCGCCTACAAAGAAAGGGGCCGCGGGTCGTAAGGAGATTGGGGTCTATGGACTTGTTGGGCTCCTGGCTCTGTCCTTTTTCTTTCAGCTATAGTGTTTTCTAATGGGGATCTCAGGGGTGGTCTTGGTACACAGCTAGGCTGAGAGTGCTCTTTAATATACACAGCGGAGGCGTGGATTACATGTTGTACAGCGGAGGCGTTGCGGATACACTGTAGACTTGCGTGCTTCTTCGATTATTGTTTATTAGAATCCCGAAGAAGTATTTTCTAGCAACTCATTCCTCTTGCAGAGAAGAGAATCAACGCCTAGGACAAACACGATAGCCATGGACTACCGGTGCAACCATTGACGGCCATCATGTCATCGCCTCCACCGCACAACAACTGCATCTAACCCCCTCCAACCTCTCCATCTCCCCGACAAAAACCCCCCTCCCCTCCTCCAGATCAGCCACCAGTGCCTCCCTCGACGAGACGACACGACACGTTTCGGACCCCCCGTATCCCAAAACCGATCGGGGCCACGGGTTCAACCTCGCACCGAGGACCCAATCCGCCGTCGCGTCACGTGTCCAAACGACCCGTCCTCCGTGCCGGCTAGCTGGCTGGCTGGCTGTCTGTCTGGCTGTCTGGCTGTGGAAAATGGGGCGTGCGTTTGATGGGATGGTTGGTTGGTTGGTTGGTTGCTTGACTGAAATGGAATGTTGCTTGCTTGCTTGCTTACTGACTGACTGAATGGAATGGTTGGTTGATTCTGGACCGGAATGGACTGGGCTCGTTCGGAGCTGCGCTTTTCGCATCTGCATACGTAGGGGTGAGTGAGTGAGTGTCTCGGGCATCGTCCCCGTTGCTGGCGGGTGTGACTTGGAGGGCGGACGGTCACCGTGTGACCCCTGTGGAGAGATGACAAGCTGACAAAGAAAGGTGGAGGTTTCGAGATATTCACACCTCACAGAGGTAAAAAAAAGGGGGTAGATTTTGATGTCGAGCGGACAAGAAATCGTTGGTTTCAAGATATCGAGGTAGGATTCCCATAGTGCACAAATGGTTTCTTGAACTTTTATTGCATTGCTATCATACAAAAGGAGTAGTACAATCGGCCGTTAACTGGGGAGCTAAGCTCTACCACGGGGTATCACGTCATGAAAATATAGGAAAACACCCAGACAAACCCGCTATTAGAAGACAGCAAGGGGTTCAAACTCCCCGGAGAAACCGCCGTTCAGGAGCTCGGCAACAAGACGGCGGCGTTGCAGGGGCATGTCCCCCGCAGAAACAGCCATGGGATCGACCCCAAGCATAACCATCTTTGCTGTCGTAACAGCAAACACCCCACAATCGTTAATGTTGTTCTGAGTCGGCCCCTTTCCACGGCCAGGGTATACCGGATCTTCGACAACAGTCCACTCCGAGTCAACATACGAACGGCCCAATTCACCTTTCAACCACCCCTTTGTAGTATTCACCTTGTCCAAAGTGTCGCCATGCATAGAATCAAAGACTTCAATCGTCTTTCGTACCGGGGAGACTACCACTAGAGTCCAATGGCTCTTGCTTGGGTTGCACGGGATGAAAACATACTCGACGGTCTTCAAGTCGTTACCACCAATCTTGGCACGGGTAGACCACCTCTTGACGGCGTCGTAGCCACGCTCTTTCAGAGTCGTGTAAAAGAACGGATTGAAGGCATGCAGCCAAGGTTTTGCGCCGCGAGGGTGGCACATTCTCCGGTGGCCATGGTCGACGACTGCTTGTAGGTACCCGCTGATTATTTCATCATTCAGCCAACCGCTCGGGTGATCTCCTGTCCCAGGCTGAGGAAGTACCATTCCGAAGTCACGGCGCGTCAGAGCATTCCCAACACTTGTCATGGCAAGTTGCTCTCTCATACCCTTCGCCATGTTGATCCGGACCTTCTCATCCCATCCTGGTGGTAGTGACTGGATCACCTTCTCAATAGGAATGCGACGACCTCCAGTCTTCTTGCGCTCCTCCTCCTGCTTTGCCTTGATCCGCGCCTTCTCCTCGGCCTCCTCCTTGTGCTTGCGTGCCTTCTCTTCGGCTTCCTCCTTATCCTTGCGAGCCTTCTCTTCAGCTGCAATGGCGTCCCTTAGCTTCTGTGCTTGATCCTCCTTCTCGCGTCGGCGTAGCGAAGAACGACGGGTAGAGATTGTCAACTCTTCGAACTTTGGGGAGAGATGAGATGGTGGAGTCGATGGGTCTGCGGCGGCAGTCTTCGTAGGTGTCTCGAATGACTGAACGCTGGCCTCGTTGTCGCTCGACGAGTTAGAGCTGATATTCTGTTCCTCACCTGCGTTGTTGATTGCGTCCGTTTGCTCGGCTGTTGACGTAGTATTCAATACGTCGCTCTTATTGGATGAGATCGGGCTCATGCTCCAATCATCACCGGCACACGTTGGTGGATAGATTTGGTGTAGTGGATTCAATGCTACTTCCTCTGCCTCTTCCTGCATAGTTGGGCTGAGCTGAGGCGAGAAATCGCTGGGCACGCTACTCAGGATGCTGCTGTCCTCGCGGGAAGAAGCAGGACTGGGATGCGACATGGCCTCATGCTTTATAAATCGTTTGGTACCTGTGACAGGTCCGTGTTCAGGCCAAGTGACCTTCTTTGGTGTCTTTGGTACTTTGTGGATATTGGCATTGTCCATACGTTCGCGCAAAGGGGATCGCTTCTTTGGCTTGCCTTGAACACGCGCATAAAGTGACCGAATAGACCATTTCGACGTCGATCCTGCAAGAGTCGTAGTCATCATGACCGATTGGCTCGAAAGAGGGCTCCTCGAGGGCACGGGTGTCGTGCCTTGTGCATGGTCTGAAACGTCGGGACCAGCCTCGTGTGTGTCAGTCATGGCATCAACTCCTACCTCCATGTGGGATTCGGCCAAAGGAGATCGTGGTGAACCGATCGATCCAATTGGGCTCATCCCAGGCTGCAGATGGATAGGAGATACGCCATCCAAAGGAGATCGCGGTGAGTCGATCAATCCAATGGAATTTGTCCCATGTGGGGAATTGATGGGCGTTACGTCGGCCACAGGAGATCGTGGTGATTGGATCGATCCAGTGGTGATCGTTTCATGCTGCGAATTGATTGGTGATGCGTCGACTAAAGGAGATCGTGGTGAGTCGATCGATCCAGTGTTAGCCGTTCCAAGTGGCCGGTGTGGTATGTCAGAAGCTGCATCGGGCGAGTGGTTCAGTACATGGCCTGCCCTCGTAGGTGATACGTCCGCCAAAGGAGATCGATATAAGTCGTTCAATCCTATGGAAGTTGTCCCATGCGGTTGATGAAGAACATCTGTGGTAGCTCTGTGCAAATCCAAAAAAGATCGGTGTAAGTCGTTCGATCCAATGGAAGCCATGCCCCGAGGCTGGCAAAGAAGTCCGGGAGTCGATCCATCCACATCCATCGTTCCATCAGCTGCTCCTGTGTGTGATACGTTGGCCATAGGAGATCGACGTGAATCAATCAATCCAGTGGTAGTCGCTCCGTGTTGCTGATGAGAAAACCTGGGAAAACCGTTCGCCAAAGGAGATCGCTGTGATTCGATCAATCCAGTGGCACTTGTCCCACGTTGCTGATGATGAGTTTTGGGAGATCCGTTCGCCGTAGGAGATCGGGTTGATTCGATCAATCCAGCGGGGTTCGGTCCTTGTGGCTGTTCAGGAACGTTGGTGGCGTGCCGTCGTATTTCTTTAGGAGGTGGATGGATAGCCTGGAATTCTCTGCAGACTTTAATTTGCCAATCGTCGAGGAGCTCGCCTTTATAGTTTCTGGGCCGGCTATCGACTTTCTGCAATGGAAATTCAATGGTAACTTGCACGTCTGGTATATCAGATTCGTCGGAAGGTTCGCTGCGTGGTGTAGCCAAATCATCAACAGCTCGCTCTTCTGATATAGCCGATTCATCGGTATTTTGGATGTGCGGTTTAGCTGAATCATCGCTAGCTTGTGGCTCCGTCGTTGGCGATTCAGTTGAAGGAAGCCCGGGTGGTGATGGCGATTCTGGAAATGTTCCCGGGATGTGATATGATGAGAAAGACGTGGTAACATTCGACTGAGAATATTCGTCCATCTCCATGTCTTCGAGCGCACCGGACATCAGGGGCTCGAAATAGGATTGATGAGTGACACCGGACATCAGGTGATCATCTTCAGGTGAGGAAACAAAAGCACCTGGGCCCTGGTGTTCAACGCCGCCTGGTACGTAGTTGACAATGCATTCATGGTTGATCAATGCGGCTTCTTTGAGCGTAGCCGTTGGTCGTGCCCTTGGTGGAGTGACCGGTATGTGCGTACGGCCTCCAGGTGATGTAGGAGAGACGCGGCGGATGATGGGAGATCGGCGACGGTGAGGTGGGACGTGGTGGCGATGCCTTCGAGGAGGTGGAGCAGGAACAAATGCTTTCCGAGTGACTTCGACAAGGCGACGTTTGGCAGAACCGCCAACGCGAACAGCAACGGTGGCAGTGTGAACGTAAGCATCGCCCGCCAATTCGCAGCTGCTGAAGACAAGCAGCGCGACTCCGTAGATGATCCACTTGACCCACTCCGGAAGGTAGTAGCCAATGGGCTGCCGTGGCTGTCGCTGGATGATTGGTTGAAGGATGACATTGCCGTCAAAATCGGTAACATATCGAGCGGGGCGGCCGTTGAAGTCTATGAAAGGTTCTACCACTTCCGTGTGATTTCGAAGTGTGTCAGTGACTCGATAGCCTGAATAGTCTTCATTCGGGTGATATGGTTCGTTTGTATCATTGTAGGTATCGAAGGATCTCTTTCGCCATGGGCTTGAAGCTGGTTGAATGATGTGGAGTGAGGAGTCCTCTTCCCAGTCCATGCGATCGCTCCCTGGGCTGCTGTCCATGATGGACGATGGCCGATGACGCGGTGGGTTGAAATGTCGGATTGAAGAAGGTGCGATGAATGTATCATGCGCAATTGCTGAGGAAGGTGTGGTGCATCACATGTGATTGATGTGGATGATGGACGATGAGGAAGGAAGTGAGAGGACAAGCCAAGGATTTGTTTTTGTTTTGACGGAGAATATTATTAGTACGAGTAAGGATCATAAGAAGCTGGTAAAAAGGGCAGGAGCGTTCTTGGCAACTGCTTTGAACATTGCGACCTGGCACTGATGTCAAGTAAAGTATGAGAGGGTTTAAGGTACAGTATTCAAGCAGCCTACTTTTACCGCTTACTTTACTCTACGGCAAGTTTGAAGCTCAAAGACGTACTTTATTTTAAACCTTTTTTTTACCCGAACGGACACTAATGCAAGTGACCCTCCGAAGACCTCGTGTCACAGCCCACAAATCGATCGGCAGCATTCCCGAAGAGCCGCAACTCAAACATGAAACAGTCCCACATACTTTACTTACATGAGGTACCTAAATACCTACCTACCTCCATGTACCTTACGCCTGCTGCAAGACATCAAGCTAGGAGCCTACCAAAGTGGACAAATTTCAGGGTTTGAGACCCAAAAACTTGCACATTTTGGACTCAATGTCAACAGCACATGCAAACATTAGATTCGGCTTGGCTTGCGATAAAGCAGCCTTCAAGAGGTTCCTAATGCTATATGTGCTCATGGATCCTTCCAAAATACAATCCAACTTCCGAAGCGCCTCCAACCGTCGTCGTAAAATGTCGTAAAAATCATGTTCATACAATCATGGAAGATACCATTACCGGTCCCTTTCAACCGCCAAACGTCAATATCACGGCCTCGCTCACAGCGCCAAGCTGCAATCATCTCGAAGAGTATGGCTTGTTCATGGCCGCGATCTCTCTCGCAATCGTCGCCCATTCCAGCTCTCGTTTGATTGGCTCGCCTCTTCTTTGCTGGCAGATTTCATCCCATTTCAGCAGCTCGTAGGCGAAACGTAGATGTGGCTGAATGATGACGTTCAGCCGTCGTGCGCGTACGTAGCAGTAGGCCCGTGGGAACGAAAGGCCGTGTGACGCCATCACCTCTGCTATGCAGATCGTTGCTGAGCGAGAGACGCCAACACGGCAATGGACAAGCGTCGCTGTTCCATCGCTCTTGCCTTTGGCTAATTTCGCCTGCTCAGCTTTGCTCAACCAGCGCATGGGACGGGAGAGCCTTCTTACCAATGAAGTCCAGACACCGCTCAAAGTCCTTCATCAAAGGATCAACGCCATTATCTTGTACCCTGTCGATGAAGAGCAGACTCTTCTGTCCCCAAGCTTCGATCTGGGCTTTCGTCCAATTCGCAGGCTCCCCGACGCTCAGTACCCTTTTGATGCCCATCTCCTTCAACAGATCTGGATTATTTGCATGCCCCAGGTTTCCGAGGTACATGTAGGGGAGAATGCGACTCGGCAAGCTTCCATCTATGCGTGAAATCCATGCGGGCTCCTCCTGTGCGGCTTGAGAGCGATCTCTAGTCAGAGACAGCGTCGGGACAAGACGAGGTTGCAGTGAAGCCAACAAGGCAACATCGGATGGATAGGCAAAGAAGTTGCGCTTCTTCTCGCAGTGCAGACGTAGCCAAGCTTCATGCACAGCCACCTGTTCGGCATACATGAAGTATGCGAGGCCAAGGAGCGTACTTTCTGTGTAGCCATCTGTGCAATGTATGAGAAACTTTCGAGGTTGAGGAAAGATCGGCTTCATTGGAATATCTCCATCTGAGTCATTCTCCTCATCTTCGCTGGCATCCGGCGTGTTGTTAGGGTTCGCGAGCTTGTAGATCCATTGGCACATGGTCTTCAGTGGGTCGGATCCCTTTTTGGTATGTGCTTGAGGCATGATACTCCCTGACGACGGATATTCGAGATGCTGTGGTGCTGAGTAGCTCAGCTCCCCGATGCGCTTGAGCGTATGAGTATCTGGAGGCTGTGCCAGATCATTGGCTTCAACGAGTATGTCAAATGCAGGTTCATCATCGTTTTCTAATGGAGGGCAGAGCAACGAGTCTGGCGTTGGGCCTAGCCATACGTTTCTAGCAATTTCCGAAGCTTTCGACATGTTGCACATTTCTTGTCGCTCCCAATGAACTGGCAACTGTCAGATAATGGCCAAACAAGGCCGTTTCAATACTTACAGAAGTCCATCACTTTGCCTGTCGTCTGTCCCTGGGAATCCACAGCCACGATATCCGGATAATTTTGCTCGACTTCTTCGAACGAACCTGCCAGTGGTCTTAGAAATAGCCTTGCTATCTGGTCATAGACTGAGACTCACTAGACATTATGAAAGTATTGAAAATTGGCACATGCTCATCTCCGCTTCCATTCTTCACTTGCCACGTACTTTGGGCTGTCGCGAAAACCTTCGCCAGATCGTGTATCTCTTCTGCTTCGGTCTCAGGGTCGCCGTATAATACGATATCTGACACGGTGGCCATCTTCGTTGCTTGTATTTGAAAGTTCCGGACCGAGAAACCATCCTTCGGGTCGACCTCGAGAAAGCTAGCATCTTTTCCGTTCTTGAGGTCCAATATCTCGTCCGCGCTGACGGCACCTTTCAGCCTTGCCTTTGTGAGCTCGCCCCCAACTTTGACGACTGTGATACCTCGAAAACATTGCGGTGTTTTCCGTAGAGCTTTACGACGGGCAATGAAAAAAGCCAGCTGAACCTGATTTTCGGCGTGCAAGCCATGAAGCCAGGGGAAGGCAACCTTTGGATCCGGGAAAAGCTGCGTTGCTTGCTCGTTGATCGCTGCGGCTAAAGTAAAGGCATCAATGGAAAAGACTGCGGGTTTATCGATGATCTGAGGATAGGTGTCCGCGGGGTGAAGCAAGGAGAAAGTCTGTAGGCCTGAGTTTTTAGTTGGTGGAGAGGCCGGGGGTGAAGCCAGTTGCGATTTTCCGGGTGCTGGACCGGCAGGACAATAAGGAAGGTGTTTGTTTGGTATTGGAGTAGAGCCAGGTCGAGATGTGTCAAGACTCAGTGCCGATGTCTCAGGCGGAGGGGTCAAAGAAGCTCTCGATCCTGGCTGGTGGATGACTAGTGTCGACATCTTATGCTCTCATAGGTCACGAAAAGTCCGGGAGCGGGTTTGTGAGCCCTCTGGGGCTGTCGTGACCTCAAGCTCAGCGGTGGAACTTGAGCTCCTAGTCCCCCTGCTTATGGAGACTGGTAAATGCTGCAAAGCTCTAGGGATGGAGAGTCGGAGCTAGAGCGTAACTAATAGTAACTGGCCCTGTCAGAGCATGAATGGGATGTTAGACAATGTACGTGGGCGTCGTGGTCATTGGAAAATTGAAGGTAAAGTATGTTGTGAGAACAAGGTCAAGAGGAAGTCGCTGGACTTTGAGCGTCAGCCGGACCCAATATTTATAATAACGGTACGAAAATATGCACTACGAATTGGTTGAGTGAAGGACACTTGTCGTACCTACCTGGCTCCTGAAATGGGCAGGGTAATTAGAAAGTATGGCATCATTCAAGGAATGTTACAGAAGCTAGACGATAAGAGAAGTGAAGACGCCAGGATATCAATGGAGATGGGAAAAGTGAGAGCAAACAGTAATGAGACAGTCAATTGAGAATAGATGGAAGGAAATGTGATGGAGAAATGTATCATAAAAAAGTTGCCAGCAAACGAGCAGGTCCGAGATATCGAAAAAGTGGGGCTGGCGGGGTCATCCTTAGCTCCCGTCGCCTAGTAGTAGCTGGGCCATCCCCATCCATGATCTCCAGGATGCATCATCGCAAAGTCAGGCAAGAAAGTCAGGTATTCAACGACGACTTGCAGGCGCACTGCTGCACTGGGACTCAATGCATACCGCTGAATGGTCCACGTTCCCTGCCTGTTTGACGCGTCCTTCACACTAAACCACGCTGATCCTCTGAAGCATGGCCAACCAATTCTTTGACGAGGCTGCATCGACCGATTTAGGCTCAAAGATTAGGCGTCTGGGGGACTTGGCTGCAGACAGACAACCCTCCCGCAGATACGAGGATTCGCTTATGATGGCGGTTGGTGTCTTGATCAGGAACTATAGCTTTGTGCCTTCTCTTTCAATTCATCAGCCAGGCGCTCAAGATAGAACTTGCCCATGTCTCGAGGTAATTTATCGAAAGACTTGGAGATCCTTTCAACATCTCTTCTACCCTTTTCGTAAGCTTGTAAGTCGCGATTGCCATAAACATCCCTTCCAGGAGCATAGCCGGTATCGATGTTGCGAAAGAAAACATTGACAGAAATGCTGACATTATCGAGAGGGGAGGCAGTGTGCAACCAAAGTGGAGGTATGAATAACACGTCTCCTGGTTGAAGCAACGCTTCTTGTGGATGCCCCAGAGTAAGTGAAGGATGTCTATTCGGTCCAGTGTCAAAGCAATTTATTGAAGAGCTCGAGGTGCCAGGAGGAATGGAGAAGAGCGACACGTCAGATGGAGGATACAGAATTAATCGCTTGCTACCATGTATCTGACAAAGGACGTTTGCCATGACGTCGTAGTGAAGCCACATCGTAACAGGCCCTGAAATTCGGAGGACGGAGCTATGCATTTTATCTTTCACGATGCCAAGTTGCAGCGGCAGTCCGAAGCTAGAAGCAAGTTCAGGGAAGTCAACAGATATATTGGCGGATTTTCCAGCGGGGTCCTCCGACGAGAGGGATCGTAGATATTGTGGAGAGCCTCCGGTAATCTCATCTACGAAATCCTTGAACGGCTTCTTGGCGTATTTGAAGTTCTTGGACTGGAAATCCAGGTATTTATCAGAGCCTTCGTGGACCACGACAGCCCTGTCTCCACCGATCTTCGCTGTGAGATATGGTAACGTCCACTCCCCCATCCACAAGCCCATATCTATGTTCCTCATAATGACAGGCTGCCCGTCGTTCAAGATCTGTTCGAAATCTTTGGACGATTGAATTTGATCATCTCGTGGGACAGTACCTGCGAAGTTTGCCGGTTTGAGAATATCGCCCGCGGCTTTCCGTCCTGAGAACAGGTCAATCCCCCGTGTAAGTACTTCTACTGGGGGTCCTGGCGCTCGATCACGACTCGATATGTTGAGTATAGTTTCATTCCAGAAGGTTCCAAATGAAAAACAAACGGCTCCGCCTCCAAGAATATTAACAGCGTCTAACGATGCGAAGGTGCTGTGGCCGATAAGCAAGGGCCGCTGTCCGGTGGCGTGGATATCAACTGGGGCCCATTTCCAGATGCTCTTTTGGTCGTCATTGGTGTTCTCCCGGAGAAGTTTGATAACCTCAAGGCTTTTGGGAATTAAGTCTGAAGATACACCACCCACGAGCAAGAGCCCAAATCTCGAATTGATAAGGGATGCACCCAATCTTCCTATAATGGAATGGCTATCAGGTCCGGAAAATACCATACGACTCAACGATATGCTGAGCTCTGATACGTCACCAGAGATAGTCCATTCCCAAGCTTCTGAAAGGATCTTGCCGTCATTGGCCATCCCACCTAGTAGTATTCCCCTCCTAAAGCCAGTCTCTTGCATAACGGCACCGAACCTAGGCTTCAAACTATCGCCCCTAACCGGAGTTGTAACCCACCCAAAGCCCTTGCGCCATAGTAGCCATTGATCGGAAACATGGCCGGCTCCGGTCTTACCCCCATAGATGAGTAAAGCATTGTCGGAGGAATGGCTTGGGTTCTCCAGCGCAATTGTAGTGGCACAGTGTCTGAACAAGGGGATTGGAAGGTCTTCTACTCTCTGCCAGTAATCTTTGCCAGATAACCAACAGTCCTGAAATACGTGGTCAGGAGACGCTCTTCCACCTGCAACGAGGAAGCCAAGACGATCAGAGGTGATTGTATGGCACATCCGAGGCTCGATACTCTCTAGTTGTTTGCATTTCTTCTCGAGTACGGCGATTTTGACAGAATCCGGAGGACCCATTCCGGGTAGCATATAGACATCTGTTGTACCGAGCCTGGTTTGGAGACCTAGACCACCGTGATGTCCGAACGTGTTTTGAGAAAGTGGAGTCACAGCCCCGGACCTTCTTCGGTGAGAGCAAGGGAAAGCTTCGCACTGTAGTGTCAAGGGAACTTCCACCGGTAGACTCGCAAATGTAACGTGATTTGGATCCCACAGGTGTCCTAGATATGATCGATCGACGCCGGTCGAAGACGACGTGTTTGCGGCTAGGAGAAGGAAGTAGTGAGATGCAAAGAGGACAAATTCCTCCCATTCGTCAAAAGGTTCCACGTCATTGAGGACTAGCTTTTGATCCGGTGACACAAAAAGATCGTCGCTCCATAAGTTCCACAGGCTTCTTACACTTACCGAGGACCATCCCGCTCGAAGGAAACGCTGTTCTTGGTCTGCTAATTGCGGGTATTGATGAACAGATCTTAACGGCGTCTGAAGATTGTTGAAATGGCGGATCATCTTCTGTGCAAATGGATGTTCCGCACCAGCGGGTAAATACTGCTCAAGGAGACAGAAGCGTACTGCAGTACATCAACAACCAAATCAGCAATAGTCTGCATACGTAGCTCTTCACGTACTGTCATCGTGAAGAGCCGCCCATCGAATGAGAGAATCTGCTGCATTGGTATCCATGTAAGTGATAGAAACTTCAGCGGTGCAAAGCACTAGACAGTCTGACATTCGGACCTCGCTCGCGAGTAGCATGTCAAGCCTAGTCACATCCGCAAGATCACATCCAATAGCCAAATAATGTTCACTGCGTAGAATAAGACCCTTAGGATCCAAAGGTCGATCATGAGGACCAAGCAAATCTTGGAGTTGCGATGTATTGCAAATGACATCGCACTTCTTCTCCATCAAATCCGGGTAATCCACGTCCACGAAGGTGACATTATGACATCTTGCTAGATGCTTCGAAAGCCACTGGAAGGGTACGGGATCACTATTCGATGATCAGTCTGTCACAAAGACTCGAATATCATAGCTTCTTGCTTACTACCCACATCCAAGATTCAAGACTATCTTTTTCTTCTTCGAAGGCTCGTCAAGGAATTGCTTGATGGCTTGTTCAAAGGCATGCATTCGCAGCCAGTAACCACGGCCAATCAATGGTGATCTCCTCCGAGGTTTCTTGACAAAGTAGCGGTAAAAATGTGGCTCCTGGTAGTACAAGCGCTCAACACTTCTCTTGGAGACGATAGAACTATTATTCGTGTCCATTACAGAGGCATCCGCCCTCGCCTTTCGTGATTTCGGGCGTTGCTGACCTGCCATTATGGTCTTTAAGTGAAGTCTGCTCACAAGAGTCACCGTCGTTACTTTTATTAAAGTTTCTTTATATTATTTATTTTATTATCTTTCGTTAAGTATTAGTTAATCGATTAGCTTTTATAAAGTCGCTCGAAAAACGTTATCTTAAATATCTTTCTCGAAGTAGATATCTTTATACTTTATAGCTATTATAGTAAGAAATAACGACGTATATAGAATATATTCTCTTTTAAAAAACTATTATTATATTATAATTATACTTTAATTACTATAATCGCTAGATTAATTATCTATATCTTTTATACTCTTAAATCCCACGCCTAAATAGAGTTATTATATTACTTCTCTATCTATAATATTTAATCTAATACTTAAATAATTTCAATCTCGCGAATAAGCTTCTAAAGATCTATTCTAAGAATATCTTCTATATCGATTTCTCTAAGTATATTACTACTATATCGTATAATAAATATTAAATATATTCTCTCTTATATATTAATAATTATTATTTATAATATCATCTTAAAATAATAAATTATATATTCACTCGAGAATAGATTAACTAGCTTCGCTAGAGGGTTTTTTATAAAAGAGTTTACTCTTATAAAGATCTTCTTATTTATTATAAAAACGTATTATCTCTTTAGATTCTCGTCTTATATAAAGGCTATAACTTCGAAGCGAAGATATTTAAATTTAATTATTTATTATAAATTATCTAGCTCCTTTAATAAAGCGATATAATTACTATTATACTTCTTTAAAAGAGTATTTTATAAATCTTTAATAGTATTATAATCGATTTCGATTTCGTTTTCTCGACTATATCTAGAGTTATAAGCAATTATCTTTAAATATAGTAACGCTAATATATTCTATACTATATATAAAATATAGCGTTTTTATATCTCTTTAAATATCTTAATCGTAATTATTATCGCTGAGAGTAAAAAGATATTATAAGATATTATAGATAAGATTAAGAATAATAAGATTTAACTTAATCGATTAGAGATTATATCTAGAATTTATTAATATAAATAAAGATTTAAGAGTTAAAAATTAAATATAATTTATATTAAAAGAAAGATAAAAGCTTCGAAATTATATATAATCTCTTATTATAAATTATAATTAGCTATTTTATTAATAGAGTAATTATTTCTCTAATAATCGTCTATAATAAAAATATTTTATATATATAATTTCTCTATTAATCTTATAAATAGATATATTATAAACTACTTATTCGAGAAGATAAGATTAAAAGAATAAGATTATATTACTATAGATAAATACTAAGTTCGTTATATTCTTCTATATTAATCTAAGACTTAGTCGATCTTCTCGAGTTTAAAAGCTCTTTCTCTTATTATTATTCTCGCTAAAGAAAAATATCTTAAAAAGTTGATAGCGCTATATATCGTAAAGAAGTCTCTATAGTCTATACTTGAGTCTATATAATATATATCTTATTTTATAGAATTAGAATTAAGATATTAATTTTATTCTACTATTCGAGACTATAATAAAAACTATAAGATATCTACTTCCCTTTCTAAGATTTATATAAGTCTTATTTCTTACGTATCATTTATTACTTCTAGTATTATACTTATTCTATTAAATTTATATATTTATCATTTTATAGACTATAGAATTATCGTATTTAATTATTAAATTAAGAAGACTTTTCGCTATAGCGCGTATCGGGTTTTTAAATATAAGAAAATTAATTAATACGATTAATATATTTTTAACTTATTAAGAAATATAATAAATTATCTTTAAATGAGTTATAAGAGATATTATATTTAACCTCTAATAATAGAGATAATAACTTTTAATAATAATATTCTATTATTATTAGAGGGCGATAATAGATAATAATATTTCTTATAAAGGCTAATATTTATAAGATTTCTAGATTTTTAAAATATCGCGTTAAAGTACTTTTAATTAATATTATATCGAAGAATAGAAGATAAGTATAAAAAAAAAAAGAAAATAATATTAATAATATTAATAAAATAGTCTATAGATAAGACGATTAAATATTATTTATCTAAGGATATTAAAATATATAAATTAAATTCTAGTCTATAACTTCTTAGAAATATACTATTACCTTCATATTCTTTAATATATAAACTATAAATTATCTTAATATAGAAAATCTTAATACGATATCGTATATTTATATTAGATCTTAATCTTACTAAAAACTTTCAGCGTTTATATTCTTATTATAAATTTTATTATCTTTATTATTAGATTTAATTTAGATAAAATCTCTTTAATATTAATTAGCTAGCTACTTTAAGTAGCTAACCTATCTTTCTTAAATAAAAAATATATCTTAAGAATATAGTTTCGAGTCTAATTACTCTTCTTATAGGCGTATTTAAATATATTAATTATTTAATATATATAAAGAAAATTCTTAAGAGCTATCTTTATTTATAGCTATATTACTACTAAGCTTATAACCTTTTTTATTTCTATATAAAAATTTATAGTACTATAATATAATTTAAAAATATATTTTTTAAGCTTAATACCTCTTATATATATCTTTTAGAGTACCTCTTAATTTATATTAATTAGTTTTCTAATATATTATTTAACTCATCGAGAGTAGATAATATTAATTTTTATTAATATCTTATTACGATACCCATTTTATAAGCTTATCTACTATTTTATTATTTGAAGATATCTTTATAAATAATAATCTAGCGTAGAGTAATTAATATATTTTTCTCTCTTAGCTTAACTAGCTTTTTTATAATTCTCTTAAAGATATATTATTCTAATTATCTCTATAAGTTCGCTATTAACTATATTATCGTCTAATTATTAATCTAGATAATAAGCGCTAGAAATATAATATCTATAGCGATCTCATAGACTATATTAATTTCTTCGAGTTCTCTAAAGTAAATAATATAGTATTCGCTATTATCGAGATATTATATTTAGATTTTATCTATTTAGAGAGCGTAGATTAATATACCTATTTTATTATCGATATCGCTATCATCGATATATATATATAAAAAGTTATAATCTATACTTATAATCTTATTATATTCTTTAATAATCTTTTCTCTATTTTTATATATCTTAATACTTAATAATTTTTATTATAAAGGCGTAATATAGAGAATATATTTCTCTATATCGTTTTATACTTATTATTCGTAAACTCTAAACTCTAACTATTCTAAAGAGCTCTTAAGCTTTACTCGTTTACTAGTTAATTTCTATAGTTCGTTTATAATTTAAATTAATTTAATAATATCGTAGTTAAGATAAATCTAAATTTTAAAGATAATCTTTATAATAGCTTTCTTTAGAGTTAAGTATATTAAGAGCTAATAATATTCGATATTTAAGATATCGTTTACGACGTTTTTAAATTCTTCTAAAATAATATATATCGCCCTTTTTTATATAACTCTTAGTATTTTAAAGATTCTTTTCTCTTTAACTTTATATTTCATAGCTAGTAATATATATTATATAATATATTTAAATAATAGCGTAAATAAGATTATTTTTTAATAGAGCTTTCTTAAATCTTTATATAGAATTTCTTAAGCCGATCTCGCGTAGTTCGCTAATTCGTTTAACTTTATAATAGCTTTTACTTTTAATAACTCGATATAATTTTTTTAAGTTAGTTTAAGATTAAGTATAAAGTCTAGAAGCTTTATTATTTTATTAAACTTAACTTTATAAATATCTAAGTCTAATTCCGCGTTTAAGTTATTATTCGACTATTTCTTTATTATTCTTATTATAATTAACTAGAAGTAAATAAGTTTATATTTATCTATCTCGAATTTCGAGATATATATTAATATCTATTATTAAATATTTATATAAATCTTCTTTAGTATTTTATAATTAGCTTAAGTTATAGAGCCTCTTATAAGTACGCTAATATCGTTAATATACATCGATATTAGATAATCTTTCTCTCTATATATATTAATAATATTAATATTATAAAATAGATAGAGAATAGAAGAGATAGAGAACTCTTAGAAGAATTTCTATTTTTACTTTATATTTAAGAGAACTCGCTTTCAAGTATAGTGATAATTATAAATCTATTACTTAGAAAGCTATTAATTTATTTAATAGCTTTTTCGCTAATATCTTATTTTCGTAGGTTATAAATTAATCGAGAATAGAAGATATTATTAAAAGTATTTTTAATATTTAATATTAATAATAATATAATTTAATTATTCTCGAACTTTTAGACTTTATATATTTCTTCTAATATTATATAAATTATATTCTTAATTAACGATAGCTTTCGCTCGCTTATATATTTCTTAGAGAAAAATTAATATTCCTCTACTAGATAACTAATTTTTATAGCGATAATTTTTTTTAAATTCTTTTTCTAGTATATTAAGAAGAGTAATTAATTAATATAATTTAAGTTAAATATAATTATTCTTATTAAGCTTTTATAATATTACTATCTTTAAATAATAAAAGTATTTTAAGTAATATTTTAGATTAATATATATATTATAAATATATTTTAGCTATATTTCTATATATTTTAGAGCAAGTTATAAAATTTGAAAGATTAGTTTATTTTTACTCTACGACTTTATTTAAATAACTTATAAGTATTATCTATTAAATCTCTTAAATTATAATAATTAAAAATTTCTTTAATATAAGATAGTAATATTCTTCGAGATCGTTTAGCATAGCCTATTTTATTTAGAGAAAAAAAGTATTTTTTAGAAGTATTATCTTCTTCTTTAGTTTCGATTATAATAGTATTATTTAATTTTACTAGTTCGAGAGTAAAAGAAGAGATTCTAATTTATTTACTTTTAATTTATTTATTAAATCTTTATAGCTTCTCATCGCTATTGTATTCTTTTATATATTATCTTTAACTTTTAATTCTCTTACTCTTAAGAAATCTCTTTTTAACGTTATAGACTTAATTTAATATTTTTCAATTCTAGCGATCACGAGTTAATTATTATATTTATTTTAGGCTTCTAATCTTCGATATAATTTATTTACTCTCTTTATTTATAAAGGGCTTAGATTTTATAATAATTCTATTAATCGAGATAGTCTTTATCGTTATTTCGATAAGAATTATAATAAGTTAATATATCTACTCGTCGAGATTCTCGATTATTATAATTAATTTATTTATAATTAAAAGCTTAATCTAGAGTTTAGCTTAAAAATCTATTATATTAATCTTTTTCTAATTTTAAGTTTCTTTTAGAGGCTTAAAGTAAATATTTCGATTTAATTCTATAAGAATTACTTCGTAATTTAAATCGAAGTTTTATTTCTTTATAATATCGCATTTAATTATATTATTAATTATAGTCGTTATAGCGAATATTAAATCTATAATAATAGCGTCGCTTCGCTTTCTCAATTTAAAGATTAATAAATCTTTAAACGTTAGAAGCTAAAGTCTCGTTTTATCAATTATATTTATTAATTAATTTATTTTTATATATTAATATTTTTCTAAGTTTATCTATAGAGAATAATATAGATTAAAATCGTTTATTATTAGATGTTTATCGATTATATTTCTTATAATCGCGGTTTAAAGAGTATTAAGAGTTATAATCTTTAAGTAATCTCTAGCGATCTTATTTTTATATTTTCGAAAATACGCTTTTTATCTTTAAAAGGGGGATACGTTATATATATTATAAATATATAAAATTCTTTATTCTAATTTTTATAATTTAAGTATTATAATAATTAAATCGCTATTATAGACTTAAAAGTATTATTAATTTATTAGAATCTTAGTACTAATATAGATATAGACTTTAATTATATTCTTTTAATTTAGATAATATAAATAAAAGTTCGCTAAAGCTAAATAGTATATCTAATTTTTCTAAAAGTATTTTTAGAGCTTCTAAATAGCGAGAATATTATATTTAAATTTCGAAATATTCTAAAATAATGAAATTATTATATCTAGTAACTTATCGATATTGTATATATAAAAAAAAAAAAAAAAAAAAAAAAAAAAAAAAAAAAAAAAAAAAAATATTATATTATAATATCTTAAGTTATATTTTTAATAGCTTTATTACTTATTTCTTTAAATATATATTTATTAAGAATTCCCGCTAATTATAATACTTATAGAGTTTAATATATTTATAAATTTAATAGCGCTTCGAGTAATATAATTACTAGATTCGATAAAAGTTCGCTTACTTAATATTTTCTATATAATTTCTAATTTAAATCCTCTAAGAGATACTATATAGTTTTTTTTAGCCTTTCTTTACGCCGAGATCTTCTTTATATTCTTCTATCTATTATAGAATAAAGAGTTTAATAATTTATTAATCTTTTTATTTATAAACTTTATCGTTATAATAGGTAACTAATTCTCTTTATCTATATTTTTAAAGAGGTTATAAAACTCTTATAATAAAGAGAGCTTAATCTCGAAAGAGGTAATACCTCTTATATTCGCTTAATTAAGAGCTCTTATTTAGATTATTAACGATATTTAAAATAATATTTTATTATTTAGCTTTTACTTACGATAGCGATCTTTATATAATAATAAGAGAGGGCTTCTCGCGTCTATTCTCCTCTCTTTTTTCTTATATCTACTATCTTTTATAGATATTCTTTAGAACTTTATAGGGCCGCGAATATAGGCGAGAGAATATCCGTATTCGCTATCGCTATAATACTTATATTTTAAATATTAATTTAAGATATTAATATTAATTAAAAGAGGTTTTTAGACTTCTTAATTAAGATACCTCTAACGTTTATAATTATAATCTTCTTATTAGGTTCCTTTACGATTAATTCTATTATATCTAATTCTTTCGCGAGTTTTTTAATATAAAACTTTTTAGTCTTTCTAGATTTAAATATAATTAATTCTATATCTC
>NW_023501056.1:197500-207500 GCF_014066305.1 Letharia columbiana
CCACAAATATGTTCATGGAGACTTGCTCTCTTTGGATTCGTCCTTCAGCTCATTCGTGATCCTCAAACCGGCCAATGTCCCGTTGGTGTTGATATCATAACCGGTCCTCCTCCGTCCTCAGGCTCGACCGAAGACTCGACAGAAAATCCAAAAGATGATACACAGCATGAAGACGATAAGCCATCCAACACTCAAGACTCATCTGATCGTGCGGCTTCTACAAGCTCTCCCTACTCAGTGATCTCGTCCCAAAGCAGCGCTTCCCTGGCTTCCTCAACCGGAACAAGTTCGGCTACCACTGTGACTTCAAGGGCATACTTCGGCGTATCGACAGTGTTTGGAACGTCAATAACCTGCTGCGATAACTCTACCATCATCGGCACGACTACTCTTTGCAACTACCAAGTTGACTTCTGGGAAAAAAAATTGGGCCCATTCGTAACGACTTCCATTCCGATTCCCGCTTCCGCAACTCCAATTTTGATGCCTGGAACGTCGATCATAGTCAGCAGTGCGACTCTTCACGCATTCTATTCCTCTCTCGCCTCTCAGATAGTTGTTTACGCGGCCAACTTGACGTCACGACGTCCGCAATATCACGGAATCGTTCAATCCCTACATCCACAGCGTCTGTAACAGCGACACCGCTGGGTGTCGATAGCGGTCTGCTAGGAGTACTCAAAGGTGGTACAAGCGCCGGCGAGGCAGAGCAAGCACTATCGACAGACTCTGCCACTCCAACATTAATGTTGACAGCAGACATTAATCTCGTGGGATTAAATCAAAGTGCCGTATGTACCGGAGAAGCCACGCCACCAAACCCAACTCTCGCTTGCACACAATACTTCTTCTACCCCAACGACGGACCGAACGCCTTCCTCTGCTTATGTAACGACGGCACTTGGACTCACCGCGTCAAACAAGACAGCTACTCGTTGTGCCCCAGCCAAGTCACAACCGTCAGCATGAAAGTAGCCTACTACGCAGAAACCACCGTTCCACCTAGCGTCTCATGCACCCTCGTCTATTGCGATCCCTGCTCGGTAGACTACCATCCTTTCTACGAGTGTTCCAATGACCTGTTCTTCGCGGGTGCATGTCCGAGCTCGGTATCTGCCGCTACAACTAAGCCCACTCTCAGCGAGCCGCTCGTTAGCGTAACCGCAGTTCTCACGAAGGGAGAACTTCATCGTGCCAGCTACGACTTCACTAACTTCACTTCTCTCGCTCACAACGAGTACGTGCGTACCGCAGTGTATGAAGCATGTGGAGGAGCACGGGCTGCAGGCTTCACAGTTTGAGGCTACGTGTTACTGTGACCCGGCTTGTGGTGGTAATGCGCACCCTAAGCTGGGTGCGAATAATGCGTGCCCGAACCAAGTCGATGTTGTGAGTTAAGGAATAAATCGTATCTAGAAACGGGTAGTCGCTTCAAGACATTCGATCAGGCAGCAATTAAAGCGACGTCAAGGGCCTACGCGAAGAAGGTCAAGTAAGCACAATTCATGTCGGAAACTACACGCTCATTCAATAAGGGATGGCATGATCTCGATCGATGGCTACCTCAAAGCGGACGCTATAAGCTACGAGGCATGAATGGTAGCTGAACGATTGGAGCGTGCTTACTACTCTAAGACATTCCGTTTGACAAAACGTGTCTACTGTACTTATGATTTCTTGGTTTCATTCTCTGCCTCAGTGATGGAATGTAGAGAGTGGTGAGGGTGCTGAGCAATTAAGCTATTGAAGAACTGACCTTCTGAAGCGCTGGAGTTCTGTTGTCTTGACGTCGATGTTTGGGCAATAACTTCTCCAAACGGGTTTTTTGTAATTACAAACGGTTGGCAAAGAGCAGTCAACAGCGGGGAAACCCTTCCATGAGCAGAACAGAACAGAAAAGAAGAGAGAAGACGAACCAACAAAATGAACGAACCGCTGGTCCGAAGTTCCCAATCCGCGGCTGACAGTCCGACAGTGATGATCGTTCTCACAAAGAACCATCAAAGTTTAATCGTATGGCTCAATACGTGTACCTGATGCAGGCCGACAGACTTCAGTCGCTTTCCATCGGCACTTGATTATTACGAGCGCCTTGCTTGAACGGCTAAATCCTTTGATAGAAAAGGTATCTTACAATATGAAAGAAAGATGGAAGTAGCAAGGAAGTCTGATGAGTTGAAATTCAAAATCGGAAATTCAAGGCCATTAAACAACTGTGACCGATCCGATTCTTGCGTGCTTTCTCCTGTACGAAACTCTTGGCATAGTGTAGATGACCCTGAGTATCTTTAATATAAAGACTTCGTTAGAAAACCACGTGGCAGTATCTCTATAAGGATTTACTCGTAAAGGTTGTCGATAGAGAGGTGTGCGATTTGTCGATGCCAAGAATTGTCAAAGTTTTTGCATACGCTAAATATACGTATCTTCTCACGAGTGAGATCAAAATTTAGGCGCCTGATCATCTCGAGTCGCTCACGTTTCAGCAACATCGAGCAATATTGAAACAAACAAACTCTAGAGATCAGGCACGAACTACTGCTATTTACTTCCACACCGCGAACTTGCTCAACTCTTCATTGCTCGACGGTGCTTTTTACCAGACACATGGCAATGTCAAGGATCATCCCCCACCAAGCACATTTCCAACGTCCACAATCTGGTTGACAGCTGCCTTTGGTTTGAGAAGCTGCTCGACTCTTGCTTCATCCGAGATACGAACAAGATGTCTATGAACTTCGTGACCTTCAATCAGGACTACAGCCACTTGGCTGTGGGTGAGTCTTCAATGCTTTAGAGATCTCCGGGCCATGCTAACATCTAGTCTTCAGGAACCTCGAGAGGATTCCGAATATACACTACAGACCCATTTGAGAATGTCTTCGAGACAAAGCTGGGTGACATCGCGTTACTGGAGATGCTCTTTTCAACATCGTTAGTTGCCCTTATACTTTCACCACGAAGACTGCAGATCACAAATACCAAAGTACGTCCTCGTATCCTCACATTGCATCATTATGTGATTGGCAAACAATACGAGGACGACGAGCATCGTCTTAGGCTTGCCTGTCCGGTCGCTAGAAGGGCCATGCTGACCATTTCTCACTTCTTGCAGAGGCAGTCGACAATATGCGAGCTCACTTTCCCCACCACAGTGTTGGCTGTACGAATGAATAGGAAGCGGCTGGTGGTCATATTAGAAGACCAAATATATCTATACGACATAAGCAACATGAAGCTGCTGTACACAATTGAGACTTCTCCAAACCCAAACGGTATGTGTGGCTAACCCAACCTCTTGTCCATATCTTCTAATACCTGCAGCTATATGCGCTCTGTCACCTTCCTCGGATAACTGCTACCTAGCCTACCCTCTCCCACAGAAAGCAGCGCCCTCATCCTTTGCTCCTCCGTCCCATGCGCCACCAGGCGCTACACACATTGCTCCTACCAGTGGGGACGTCCTCTTGTTCGACACCCTAAAGCTCGAAGCGATCAATGTGGTAGAAGCACATCGCTCACCTCTATCATTCATCACTGTGAATGACGCCGGCACCCTTCTCGCAACAGCCTCTGACAAAGGAACTATCATCCGAGTCTTCTCCATTCCTTCCGCGCGCAAGCTTTACCAATTCCGCCGCGGCTCCATGCCCTCTCGCATCTATAGTATGTCTTTCAATACTACCTCTTCCCTCCTATGCGTATCCTCCGCCACCGACACAGTGCACATCTTCAAGCTAGGAGCGCCTCCGCAACGCCGCAACGGAGACGAGTCGTCGATGCTCTCTACTTCGCCAAGCCAACGCGAACGAAGCATCAGTCCAGGTGGCAGTGACTCTCAACTTGATCTCACGCGGTCTGCAAGCAATGCCTCTGATTCAGTCTCCACGAAGGGAAGAAACCACAATGGATCATTGCTAGGCATGATCAGGCGGACATCCCAAAATGTCGGTACAACTTTTGCAGCCTCCATGGGCGCATATCTCCCATCCGCCGTATCAGAGATGTGGGAACCGGCTCGAGACTTCGCTTGGTTGAAGATACCCAAAGCTCCACCAGCAGCACAAGGTGGGGTTCTTTCCT
The DNA here is from genome assembly GCF_014066305.1 of Letharia columbiana. Classification (NCBI taxonomy): domain Eukaryota; kingdom Fungi; phylum Ascomycota; class Lecanoromycetes; order Lecanorales; family Parmeliaceae; genus Letharia; species Letharia columbiana. The sequence goes on from NW_023501056.1 coordinate 201,584, forward strand.
CGAGTGCTCCACTACGGAGTGTCGTCGCCATGAGTAGCAACAGTCCACAAGTCATGGTCGTCACAAATGAAGGGCACTTCTATGTATTCGGCATTGATTTGGAAAAGGGAGGGGAAGGGACTTTGGTCAAGGTGTATGAGATTGGGGGCGAGAGCGAGCGACTGGGGGCTAGCGTCATGGATGATTGATGGAATTCGACGACTTTCCTATTCCCGAGCATATCGCGTTTGAGTGGGATGGATACCTTGCTGGCATGTCTTACTAGTGCTCAGATTTCCTGTAACATAAAAACATACAGCAGACCTCGGTCATTTGGTCATCGCGCCAGTGGCAATTGGAGATGCCAAAATGCTGATCATGTCATGTATCCAGTAGGACCCATAAAATTGCAGCGTGTGGAGTTGGTCGAAGTTATAATTATCAAATTATCACGAGTGTCTCGACTCCTGGTGAACGCCAAGGCCGAGAGTTGCGGCAGCTCATAGACGCTAGACGAGCAAGACGAGCAATCCTTCATTTCTCATGGCAGAATATGCATGTCTGTGGTTAAACACAACTTTCAGCGCACATACACACTCTGCGAGGTCTTTGCCAACGTTTGACTTTTAGATCATCGAGCTGCCGGAAGCAGCTACTCCCTATTACAAAGCTACCTCACGCGATTCGAGCATCATTGAGCTTTACCACCCTCACGCGACGTCTCAATCAACCAAGCGCATTTTCCTTACACTCAACCTGTCACTCACCTTATCATTGACCTCCTCGAATTGAAGCGAGTATGGATTCGAAGATGGACGTGGACATAGGCAAATTGCCAGAGCCCCACAGACTCTCGCCAGCAACAGAGCCTGCGTCCATACCAACGCTGGATGGGTGGATAGAAAGCTTGATGAATTGCAAGCAGCTGGCGGAGAACGATGTGCAGAGACTGTGTGATAGGGTACGTCGAAGAGTCTCGAGGTGCATAATATGCATATTTGGGCTCCAAGGCTGACGTTGCACTTGGGTAGGCTCGCGAAGTGCTACAGGACGAGTCAAATGTCCAACCAGTGGTACGTACACGATAGAGAGCCAGATTTGTTTCAGGTGTCCCGTCATGCTGATATCTTGCTGAAGAAATGCCCGGTCACCGTCTGCGGTGACATACACGGCCAGTTCCACGACCTGATGGAGCTCTTCAAGATTGGTGGACCAAATCCCGACACTAACTACCTCTTCATGGGTGACAACCAGATCCCCGTATAATAGTTTTCTCCCCATGCTGACGCGTATGTATTCAGGCGATTACGTTGACCGTGGCTACTACTCCGTCGAGACTGTTACCCTCCTTGTTGCTCTGAAGATTCGGTTCCCCCAACGTATCACCATCCTGCGGGGCAATCACGAATCACGTCAAATCACTCAGGTCTACGGCTTCTATGATGAGTGTTTACGAAAGTACGGCAATGCCAACGTCTGGAAATACTTCACCGACCTCTTCGACTACCTACCTCTGACCGCTCTAATCGACAACCAAATCTTCTGCTTACATGGAGGCCTCTCGCCAAGCATCGATACTTTGGACAACATCAGAGCCCTGGACAGAATCCAAGAGGTGCCACATGAGGGCCCAATGTGTGATCTGCTTTGGAGCGACCCTGATGACAGGTGCGGTTGGGGAATAAGCCCTAGAGGTGCAGGCTACACTTTCGGACAAGATATTTCAGAGGCATTCAATCACAACAACGGCTTGACTCTGGTGGCGAGAGCACATCAACTTGTGATGGAGGGTTATAATTGGAGTCAAGATAGAAACGTCGTTACTATCTTCTCAGGTACATCTTAGTACTGGTTCTTCAGCTTGCTGGTGCTAACCCCTTTCACAGCGCCGAACTACTGCTATCGTTGTGGAAACCAGGCTGCAATAATGGAGATTGATGAGCACCTGAAGTATACCTTGTGAGTACCGTTCAAGCCACATGCTCGGCCACATACTGACAGTATGCAGCTTGCAGTTTGACCCATGTCCAAGAGCGGGAGAACCCATGGTCTCAAGGCGAACCCCTGACTACTTTCTCTAAAGCAAATAGACTGGGACCTGGCATTACCATCCGTGCAACAGCTAATACCTTTGGTGGATCAACGAATGTTGTACGGTCAAGACTACGTCTTCACGTCTCCTATTGCATTTCGTGTTGCGACGATCAGGCATCAAGATCATCGCACACATTTTTCCATAGATTTAATGACCTTAGAGATGACCGCTCTGATCTTACTTTGTTCCAGAAGAGCTAAGTTGAAATGTACTCTACTCTTTGATGAACACGCCAATTCAGCGCGGTTGAGAGTATCTACCGCCAAGGCTACTTCAACCTCCAATGTCAGTCGTATCTGCAGCCATCCCACCTTCTCTATATTTCTTCTCCATTTTACTCGCTAGCAAAATACGTACAAACTCAACAAACGTAACGGAGCTATGAAAACAAAGAAGCCTCTCCCTTCGATTTCATGCTCACTTGATTTATATATTTCTATGGATCATGCCTTCAGCTAACCGAACTCCATTACGAACAGGTACACTAAGATGTCCGGCTATCAGCCCAGATCAGCCGCTGAGCGTTCAAGAGTTCCTCCATAGTTTGAAGAAGTCGACGCGCCCGTTTCCCACACCGAAACGCTCGGAGGCACCGCAAGACAGTACATTCACAAGCTGTCAATTGACCGTTGATGGCTTTCTCCATGGTATGCAAAAGACAGTGACTCCGCCTTATAAGCCCGTTGAGGCTGGTAATGCCCCAAAGCTTCAATCGATAGCTTCACCAGGCCATCAAGGCTTGCCATTCGTCTGCTCAGGCCGAGGTCTCTTGGACCCACCCGAGACTATCCCCGATCAGTCAGATGGCGAGCAAGTACTCAGCCCATCACCAGACACTCAAGGACTAAGATCTCCCGAACCAAAGGGCTCAGATGAGAAAGACGCATCGATGAAGATCCCAAAAGTCGTTCGCACGTACGCAAAGAAAACCAAGCCTGTAACGCCGGTATGGGATGACAGCTCCGCCTTATTTCTGACTCAATATTCCATGCACGAGGAAGCTCTGCTCGATGGACTTCTCGATGATGGGTCATATACCTCGACAGAACAACTGGCCTCCAGGGAAATCTTGAAAGATAAGCCTGGGAGGAAGCACCCCTCAGTAGTCCCCTCGAAGCGCAAACGAATGCCTACGCAAGACTGTGAGGAGGACCCTAGAGAGAACCACAGTGAGGATGATGCGGACGTTGGGATAAAGGAAAAGGAAAAGATAAAGAAGACTAGGCGAAGAAAGCGAAGGGCACCGGTCAACGAACTCGCACTGGTGACAAAATTTCCGTCTCATGAAGAATCTCCGGCACCACCGGCGAAAGCTCCGGTGAGAACACCTTTTGCGTAATTCCATAAGCCCAGTCTATTGCTAATTTCATGAAGCAGAAAGCGTACGATTCCGATAACGCCATCGACTTGCTGAATGAATATCTTGATGGACAAGGCTTTCCTGCGTCCACTTCGCCAAGTTTTGAAAGGGGCCGAAAGTCAATAATAGCCAACATAAGGAAGCCAGTGACAAGGATTCGCCGAGAAATCACCCTACCACAGCGAGAGATCCTGGCTCGAGAGGGTTTCAAGTTCCCACCCATCACACCGAGAGCTACGAAATCGCCGGGTTGGAGATTGGGAAGCGGCTTCGATGGAATTACACTGGAGTCATCCACGAACAAAATACCGCAGACCTCGCGTAATCGGAAACTTAGACATGCGAAGACTCCTTGTTTTGTAGGGCGGTCTCTTCCAAAACTTGAATTGTCGGCTGGATTGTCACCAACTCGTTACTCTGTTGGTCAGAAGGGCATCCCAAGGAGGCGGAAAGATCAAGGCAATCCTGCTAAAACCAAAGGGTATGAGCCAGCCATGAAGCTTGGTACAGCTGATGGCGCCGTTGAGGATGGCCTACCTCATAGCGCAATCAAGACTAGGGGAAAAGTCTCTTTTGAGAAGGTGGCCGGCTTGACTTTGACCGCTCTACCACGCCCATCAACAGAGATTGATCGGTTCCAAACAGCGTCTCCTTCCCAACGTAACGATGTCATCAAGGATCCTGTTCAACTGCACCAAAGCCCGACCAGGCATCTAGATGCTAGCCAGGCAATCCGAGAGCCATCAAATTCAGAGCGCAAAGGCTGGCTAAAGCGCAGAGGGGTCAATTCTGCTGTCGCTGACGAGGATGGAGAGGAAGAGCAGCTGTTCGTAGATACTCAAAGAACCTCCGGCAATGTTAGTGAAACTGGGAAGAGAAAGTGGAGAGCTGACTTGGATACAAACCTTGAATATACCGCGCAAGCACAGCATGTCGTGCACAATAATTCGCAGGCTTTTAATGAAGAAGGCAATCAGATCCCACCAAACCCTGAACGACCTGGCAACAGTGGACAGCAAGATATGTTTCAAGGCGAGCAGAGCGCCGAACGGCATCGGTGTCGAGCTTTGCATGATATAGAAAGACAACCTCTCAATTCAGAAGAGGAGACTCTTGGCCATCAAAGCTCCAGGTGTCCTCCAGAACCACCATCGTTTTCGAAGTCCGAAGCTGACTTTCCAAACTCGCCATTACACGCCAAAGACCTGTCAATGCCAAAAGCAAGGCCCCATATCGAGGTTCTAAGGACCTCTGAGGTTCCAGAGACACAAGAGAGACCCCAAGAGTCTATAGAATTTGATCATACGGGGATCGAATTCTTGGACCTGGGCCGACACCCATACCACATACCAGAAAGAACTCACGACTCCGGCAAGTATTTCTCGAAAGCTGTTCAGCAACTCGAGTCCCCGGAAGAGGTACCACACACCATTACGCGGCGCAAGTCACGTCGAGAGCCGGAACCAGGTGTGACAGGAACGCAGGTGATGTTTGGAACGCGAACAGGGGCACATCACGTCAATGTGGCTCCCATCACTGGCGAAGAGGAATCTCGGAAGCAGGAAGGAAGTTTGGAGTTGGGCGTGACGTCGAGGCTGAAGAGGACGATGTCTAATGTGGCATTAAGACCGCCATTCAAAGAGCCTTTGCGATGACTCGGCGGTGATGGAACACATACAACGAGCGTTGCTTGATGTGCTACTATAGCCACTCCACCTCGCTAGATTTGAAGGGCGGCACGTGCAACCATTTCGAGGGCATTTTCATTTCTAATTGCGTGCGCTCTGCTGATTGAGACTAAGGCTTGATGTAAAAGTAGCTCGCTCTCTTAAGATGTTTCCAGTGTTCCAATCTTCTTAGTGTCGAGCAGAGGCTTCCAATCGAACAATATACAAAGCGAAAGGCCAAAGTTTCTATTTCAACGCTCTCAACGCTTTCGCTCCGGCCACTTCAACCTTCTTTCCAAGATCCTTCTCCCACTGCAATCGCTCTTGCCCGTCAGTAGGTGGTTCAAACGGAACCTCCACGGCCCGGGCCCAGACCCTCAGCTTCCTCTCTGCAGCCGCCGCGACTTCATCGACGATCTCAACATCCCACCCATCGATATCCCGGTCATCAAAACTCCGAGTCGCCAACCAGGAGCAATTGCCCCCGAGCTGTGTCCCATTCCGTGCGAGGCTTCGAGTCGCGACGCGAAAGGTCTCGGGGGAGTAGGACCAAATCTCGCAAGCAAGATCGCGGACTCGAACCAAAGCCATGTATGGGTTGTTCGGATCAATGGCGAGAGCACTGAGTTGGGTGTTTATCTGCAAGTGTTTTAAGGCCATGAAGGGTTTTAAGGTCTTGGCGACGTCGGAGTGCTAATCTTTACGTTAGCCATCGCTCGCTCGTCACACTCAAATCTTGCGCCTGTGAAGTGGCTCGCTCACCCCTGTGATGTCTGTCTCAGTCAGGTCGAGCTCTGGTGAGCGGAGATGAGGGCA